>NW_027094645.1:0-67452 GCF_029207755.1 Chamaea fasciata
TCAAACGCTGTTTCCGAGCTCCCCACAAGCAGAGAAGCTGTTTGCAGCACGGAAAAACGCTTCTCCTAGCCTGGGAAGCGAGAAAACGCCGTTTGGCCGCGTCTAGTGCACTCTCCGCCGGTTCGCTTGCAGGCAGGCTTGGAACAGCGTCAAACGCTGTTCCCGAGCTCCCCAGAAGCAGAGAAGCTGTTTTGCAGCACGGAAAACGCTTCTCCTAGCCTGGGGAAGCGAGGAGAAAACGCCGTTTAGCCGCGTCTAGTGCACTCTCCGCCGGTTCGCTTGCAGGCAGGCTTGGAACAGCGTCAAACGCTGTTTCCGAGCTCCCCACAAGCAGAGAAGCTGTTTGCAGCACGGAAAACGCTTCTCCTAGCCTGGGAAGCGAGAAAAACGCCGTTTGGCCGCGTCTAGTGCACTCTCCGCCGGTTCGCTTGCAGGCAGGCTTGGAACAGCGTCAAACGCTGTTTCCGAGCTCCCCACAAGCAGAGAAGCTGTTTGCAGCACGGAAAGTGCTCCTCCTAGCCTGGGAAGCGAGAGAAAACGCCGTTTGGCCGCGCCTAGTGCACTCTCCGGCAGTTCGCTTGCTGGCAGGCTTGGAACAGCGTTAAACGCTGTTTCCGAGCTCACCACAAGCAGAGAAGCTGTTTGCAGCACGGAAAGTGCTTCTCTTAGCCTGGGGAAGCGAGAAAGCGCCTTTTGGCCGCGCCTAGTACTCTCAGAGGGTGCATGCTGCTGGCTGGCTGCGAACAGCGGCTAGGCGCGGTTTCCGAGCTCTCCACAAGCAGAGAAGCTGTTTGCAGAACGGAAAGGGCTTCTCTTAGCCTGGGAAGCGAGGGAAAACGCCTTTTGGCCGCGCCTCGTGCTTTCTCCGCAGTACGCCGCAGGTTGGCTGCGAACAGCGGTAGGCGCGGTTTCCAAGCTCTCCACAAGCAGAGAAGCTGTTTGCAGCATGGAAAGTGCTTGCTCTCCACAAGCAGAGAAGCTGTTTGCAGCATGGAAAGTGCTTCTCCTAGCCTGGGAAGCGAGCAAACGCCCGTTTGGCCGCGCCGAGTGCACTCTCCGCCGGTTCGCTTGCAGGCAGGCTTGGAACAGCGCTAGGCACCGTTACCGAGCTCTCCACAAGCAGAGAAGCTGTTTGCAGCACGGCAAGTGCTTCTCCTAGCCTGGGAAGCGAGAAAACGCCGTTTGGCCGCGCCTAGTGCACTCTCCGGCGGTTCGCTCGCAGGCAGGCTTGGAACAGCGTCAAACGCTGTTTCCGAGCTCTCCACAGGCAGAGAAGCTGTTTGCAGCACGGAAAACGCTTCTCCTAGCCTGGGAAGCGAGAAAACGCCGTTTGGCCGCGTCTAGTGCACTCTCCGCCGGTTCGCTTGCAGGCAGGCTTGGAACAGCGTCAAACGCTGTTCCCGAGCTCCCCACAAGCAGAGAAGCTGTTTGCAGCACGGAAAACGCTTCTCCTAGCCTGGGAAGCGAGAAAACGCCGATTTGGCCGCGTCTAGTGCACTCTCCGCCGGTTCGCTTGCAGGCAGGCTTGGAACAGCGTCAAACGCTGTTTCCGAGCTCCCCACAAGCAGAGAAGCTGTTTGCAGCACGGAAAACGCTTCTCCTAGCCTGGGAAGCGAGAAAACGCCGTTTGGCCGCGTCTAGTGCACTCTCTGCCGGTTCGCTTGCAGGCAGGCTTGGAACAGCGTCAAACGCTGTTTCCGAGCTCCCCACAAGCAGAGAAGCTGTTTGCAGCACGGAAAACGCCTGCAGCACGGAAAACGCTTCTCCTAGCCTGGGAAGCGAGAAAACGCCGTTTGGCCGCGTCTAGTGCACTCTCCGCCGGTTCGCTTGCAGGCAGGCTCGGAACAGCGTCAAACGCTGTTTCCGAGCTCCCCACAAGCAGAGAAGCTGTTTGCAGCACGGAAAACGCTTCTCCTAGCCTGGGAAGCGAGAAAACGCCGTTTGGCCGCGTCTAGTGCACTCTCCGCCGGTTTCGCTTGCAGGCAGGCTTGGAACAGCGTCAAACGCTGTTTCCGAGCTCCCCACAAGCAGAGAAGCTGTTTGCAGCACGAAAACGCTTCTCCTAGCCTGGGAAGCGAGAAAACGCCGTTTGGCCGCGTCTAGTGCACTCTCCGCCGGTTCGCTTGCAGGCAGGCTTGGAACAGCGTCAAACGCTGTTTCCGAGCTCCCCACAAGCAGAGAAGCTGTTTGCAGCACGGAAAGTGCTCCTCCTAGCCTGGGAAGCGAGAAAACGCCGTTTGGCCGCGTCTAGTGCACTCTCCGGCGGTTCGCTTGCTGGCAGGCTTGGAACAGCGTTAAACGCTGTTTCCGAGCTCACCACAAGCAGAGAAGCTGTTTGCAGCACGGAAAGTGCTTCTCTTAGCCTGGGAAGCGAGAAAGCGCCTTTTGGCCGCGCCTAGTACTCTCAGAGGGTGCATGCTGCTGGCTGGCTGCGAACAGCGGCTAGGCGCGGTTTCCGAGCTCTCCACAAGCAGAGAAGCTGTTTGCAGAACGGAAAGTGCTTCTCTTAGCCTGGGAAGCGAGAAAACGCCTTTTGGCCGCGCCTCGTGCTTTCTCCGGCAGTACGCCGCAGGTTGGCTGCGAACAGCGGTAGGCGCGGTTTCCAAGCTCTCCACAAGCAGAGAAGCTGTTTGCAGCATGGAAAGTGCTTCTCCTAGCCTGGGAAGCGAGCAAACGCCGTTTGGCCGCGCCTAGTGCACTCTCAGGCGGTTCGCTTGCAGGCAGGCTCGGAACAGCGTTAAACGCTGTTTCCGAGCTCTCCACAGGCAGAGAAGCTGTTTGCAGCACGGCAAGTGCTTCTCCTAGCCTGGGAAGCGAGAAAACGCCGTTTGGCCGCGCCGAGTGCACTCTCCGGCGGTTCGCTTGCAGGCAGGCTTGGAACAGCGCTAGGCACCGTTACCGAGCTCTCCACAAGCAGAGAAGCTGTTTGCAGCACGGAATGTGCTTCTCCTAGCCTGGGAAGCGAGCAAACGCCGTTTGGCCGCGCCTAGTGCACTCTCCGGCGGTTCGCTCGCAGGCAGGCTTGGAACAGCGTCAAACGCTGTTTCCGAGCTCTCCACAGGCAGAGAAGCTGTTTGCAGCACGGAAAACGCTTCTCCTAGCCTGGGAAGCGAGAAAACGCCGTTTGGCCGCGTCTAGTGCACTCTCCGCCGGTTCGCTTGCAGGCAGGCTTGGAACAGCGTCAAACGCTGTTTCCGAGCTCCCCACAAGCAGAGAAGCTGTTTGCAGCACGGCAAGTGCTTCTCCTAGCCTGGGAAGCGAGCAAACGCCGTTTGGCCGCGCCGAGTGCACTCTCCGGCGGTTCGCTCGCAGGCCGGCCTGGAACAGCGTCAAACGCTGTTTCCGAGCTCTCCGCAGGCAGAGAAGCTGTTTGCAGCACGGCAAGTGCTTCTCCTAGCCTGGGAAGCGAGCAAACGCCGTTTGGCCGCGCCGAGTGCACTCTCCGGCGGTTCGCTCGCAGGCCGGCCTGGAACAGCGTCAAACGCTGTTTCCGAGCTCTCCACAGGCAGAGAAGCTGTTTGCAGCACGGCAAGTGCTTCTCCTAGCCTGGGAAGCGAGCAAACGCCCGTTTGGCCGCGCCGAGTGCACTTTCTGGCGGTTCGCTCGCAGGCCGGCCTGGAACAGCGTCAAACGCTGTTTCCGAGCTCTCCACAGGCAGAGAAGCTGTTTGCAGCACGGCAAGTGCTTCTCCTAGCCTGGGAAGCGAGCAAACGCCGTTTGGCCGCGCCGAGTGCACTCTCCGGCGGTTCGCTCGCAGGCCGGCCTGGAACAGCGTCAAACGCTGTTTCCGAGCTCTCCACAGGCAGAGAAGCTGTTTGCAGCACGGCAAGTGCTTCTCCTAGCCTGGGAAGCGAGCAAACGCCGTTTGGCCGCGCCGAGTGCACTCTCCGGCGCTTCGCTCGCAGGCCGGCCTGGAACAGCGTCAAACGCTGTTTCCGAGCTCTCCACAGGCAGAGAAGCTGTTTGCAGCACAGCAAGTGCTTCTCCTAGCCTGGGAAGCGAGCAAACGCCGTTTGGCCGCGCCGAGTGCACTCTCCGGCGGTTCGCTCGCAGGCCGGCCTGGAACAGCGTCAAACGCTGTTTCCGAGCTCTCCACAGGCAGAGAAGCTGTTTGCAGCACGGCAAGTGCTTCTCCTAGCCTGGGAAGCGAGCAAACGCCGTTTGGCCGCGCCGAGTGCACTCTCCGGCGCTTCGCTCGCAGGCCGGCCTGGAACAGCGTCAAACGGTGTTTCCGAGCTCTCCACAGGCAGAGAAGCTGTTTGCAGCACGGCAAGTGCTTCTCCTAGCCTGGGAAGCGAGCAAACGCCTTTTGGCCGCGCCTCGTGCTTTCTCCGGCAGTACGCCGCAGGTTGGCTGCGAACAGCGGTAGGCGCGGTTTCCAAGCTCTCCACAAGCAGAGAAGCTGTTTGCAGCATGGAAAGTGCTTCTCCTAGCCTGGGAAGCGAGCAAACGCCGTTTGGCCGTGCCTAGTGCACTCTCCGGCGGTTCGCTTGCTGGCAGGCTTGGAACAGCGTTAAACGCTGTTTCCGAGCTCACCACAAGCAGAGAAGCTGTTTGCAGCACGGAAAGTGCTTCTCTTAGCCTGGGAAGCGAGAAAGCGCCTTTTGGCCGCGCCTAGTACTCTCAGAGGGTGCATGCTGCTGGCTGGCTGCGAACAGCGGCTAGGCGCGGTTTCCGAGCTCTCCACAAGCAGAGAAGCTGTTTGCAGAACGGAAAGGGCTTCTCTTAGCCTGGGAAGCGAGAAAACGCCGTTTGGCCGCGCCTAGTGCACTCTCAGGCGGTTCGCTTGCAGGCAGGCTCGGAACAGCGTTAAACGCTGTTTCCGCGCTCTCCACAGGCAGAGAAGCTGTTTTGCAGCACGGCAAGTGCTTCTCCTAGCCTGGGAAGCGAGCAAACGCCGTTTGGCCGCGCCTAGTGCACTCTCCGCCGGTTCGCTCGCAGGCAGGCTAGGAACAGCGTTAAACGCTGTTTCCGAGCTCCCCACAAGCAGAGAAGCTGTTTGCAGCACGGAAAACGCTTCTCCTAGCCTGGGAAGCGAGAAAACGCCGTTTGGCCGCGTCTAGTGCACTCTCCGCCGGTTCGCTTGCAGGCAGGCTCGGAACAGCGTCAAACGCTGTTTCCGAGCTCCCCACAAGCAGAGAAGCTGTTTGCAGCACGGAAAACGCCTGCAGCACGGGAAAACGCTTCTCCTAGCCTGGGAAGCGAGAAAACGCCGTTTGGCCGCGTCTAGTGCACTCTCCGCCGGTTCGCTTGCAGGCAGGCTCGGAACAGCGTCAAACGCTGTTTCCGAGCTCCCCACAAGCAGAGAAGCTGTTTGCAGCACGGAAAACGCTTCTCCTAGCCTGGGAAGCGAGAAAACGCCGTTTGGCCGCGTCTAGTGCACTCTCCGCCGGTTCGCTTGCAGGCAGCTTGGAACAGCGTCAAACGCTGTTTCCGAGCTCCCCACAAGCAGAGAAGCTGTTTGCAGCACGGAAAACGCTTCTCCTAGCCTGGGAAGCGAGGAAAACGCCGTTTGGCCGCGTCTAGTGCACTCTCCGCCGGGTTCGCTTGCAGGCAGGCTTGGAACAGCGTCAAACGCTGTTTCCGAGCTCCCCACAAGCAGAGAAGCTGTTTGCAGCACGGAAAGTGCTCCTCCTAGCCTGGGAAGCGAGAAAACGCCGTTTGGCCGCGTCTAGTGCACTCTCCGGCGGTTCGCTTGCTGGCAGGCTTGGAACAGCGTTAAACGCTGTTTCCGAGCTCACCACAAGCAGAGAAGCTGTTGAAGCTGTTTGCAGCACGGAAAGTGCTTCTCTTAGCCTGGGAAGCGAGAAAGCGCCTTTTGGCCGCGCCTAGTACTCTCAGAGGGTGCATGCTGCTGGCTGGCTGCGAACAGCGGCTAGGCGCGGTTTCCGAGCTCTCCACAAGCAGAGAAGCTGTTTGCAGAACGGAAAGTGCTTCTCTTAGCCTGGGAAGCGAGAAAACGCCTTTTGGCCGCGCCTCGTGCTTTCTCCGGCAGTACGCCGCAGGTTGGCTGCGAACAGCGGTAGGCGCGGTTTCCAAGCTCTCCACAAGCAGAGAAGCTGTTTGCAGCATGGAAAGTGCTTCTCCTAGCCTGGGAAGCGAGCAAACGCCGTTTGGCCGCGCCTAGTGCACTCTCAGGCGGTTCGCTTGCAGGCAGGCTCGGAACAGCGTTAAACGCTGTTTCCGAGCTCTCCACAGGCAGAGAAGCTGTTTGCAGCACGGCAAGTGCTTCTCCTAGCCTGGGAAGCGAGAAAACGCCGTTTGGCCGCGCCGAGTGCACTCTCCGGTGGTTCGCTTGCAGGCAGGCTTGGAACAGCGCTAGGCACCGTTACCGAGCTCTCCACAAGCAGAGAAGCTGTTTGCAGCACGGAATGTGCTTCTCCTAGCCTGGGAAGCGAGCAAACGCCGTTTGGCCGCGCCTAGTGCACTCTCCGGCGGTTCGCTCGCAGGCAGGCTTGGAACAGCGTCAAACGCTGTTTCCGAGCTCTCCACAGGCAGAGAAGCTGTTTGCAGCACGGAAAACGCTTCTCCTAGCCTGGGAAGCGAGAAAACGCCGTTTGGCCGCGTCTAGTGCACTCTCCGCCGGTTCGCTTGCAGGCAGGCTTGGAACAGCGTCAAACGCTGTTTCCGAGCTCCCCACAAGCAGAGAAGCTGTTTGCAGCACGGCAAGTGCTTCTCCTAGCCTGGGAAGCGAGCAAACGCCGTTTGGCCGCGCCGAGTGCACTCTCCGGCGGTTCGCTCGCAGGCCGGCCTGGAACAGCGTCAAACGCTGTTTCCGAGCTCTCCGCAGGCAGAGAAGCTGTTTGCAGCACGGCAAGTGCTTCTCCTAGCCTGGGAAGCGAGCAAACGCCGTTTGGCCGCGCCGAGTGCACTCTCCGGCCGTTCGCTCGCAGGCCGGCCTGGAACAGCGTCAAACGCTGTTTCCGAGCTCTCCACAGGCAGAGAAGCTGTTTGCAGCACGGCAAGTGCTTCTCCTAGCCTGGGAAGCGAGCAAACGCCGTTTGGCCGCGCCGAGTGCACTTTCTGGCGGTTCGCTCGCAGGCCGGCCTGGAACAGCGTCAAACGCTGTTTCCGAGCTCTCCACAGGCAGAGAAGCTGTTTGCAGCACGGCAAGTGCTTCTCCTAGCCTGGGAAGCGAGCAAACGCCGTTTGGCCGCGCCGAGTGCACTCTCCGGCGGTTCGCTCGCAGGCCGGCCTGGAACAGCGTCAAACGCTGTTTCCGAGCTCTCCACAGGCAGAGAAGCTGTTTGCAGCACGGCAAGTGCTTCTCCTAGCCTGGGAAGCGAGCAAACGCCGTTTGGCCGCGCCGAGTGCACTCTCCGGCGCTTCGCTCGCAGGCCGGCCTGGAACAGCGTCAAACGCTGTTTCCGAGCTCTCCACAGGCAGAGAAGCTGTTTGCAGCACAGCAAGTGCTTCTCCTAGCCTGGGAAGCGAGCAAACGCCGTTTGGCCGCGCCGAGTGCACTCTCCGGCGGTTCGCTCGCAGGCCGGCCTGGAACAGCGTCAAACGCTGTTTCCGAGCTCTCCACAGGCAGAGAAGCTGTTTGCAGCACGGCAAGTGCTTCTCCTAGCCTGGGAAGCGAGCAAACGCCGTTTGGCCGCGCCGAGTGCACTCTCCGGCGCTTCGCTCGCAGGCCGGCCTGGAACAGCGTCAAACGGTGTTTCCGAGCTCTCCACAGGCAGAGAAGCTGTTTGCAGCACGGCAAGTGCTTCTCCTAGCCTGGGAAGCGAGCAAACGCCGTTTGGCCGCGCCGAGTGCGCTCTCCGGCGGTTCGCTCGCAGGCCTGGCCTGGAACAGCGTCAAACGCTGTTTCCGAGCTCTCCACAAGCAGAGAAGCTGTTTGCAGCACGGCAAGTGCTTCTCCTAGCCTGGGAAGCGAGAAAACGCCTTTTGGCCGCGCCTCGTGCTTTCTCCGGTAGTACGCCGCAGGTTGGCTGCGAACAGCGGTAGGCGCGGTTTTCAAGCTCTCCACAAGCAGAGAAGCTGTTTGCAGCATGGAAAGTGCTTCTCCTAGCCTGGGAAGCGAGCAAACGCCGTTTGGCCGCGCCTAGTGCACTCTCAGGCGGTTCGCTTGCAGGCAGGCTCGGAACAGCGTCAAACGCTGTTTCCGAGCTCTCCACAGGCAGAGAAGCTGTTTGCAGCACGGAAAACGCTTCTCCTAGCCTGGGAAGCGAGAAAACGCCGTTTGGCCGCGTCTAGTGCACTCTCCGCCGGTTCGCTTGCAGGCAGGCTTGGAACAGCGTCAAACGCTGTTTCCGAGCTCCCCACAAGCAGAGAAGCTGTTTGCAGCACGGAAAACGCTTCTCCTAGCCTGGGAAGCGAGAAAACGCCGTTTAGCCGCGTCTAGTGCACTCTCCGCCGGTTCGCTTGCAGGCAGGCTTGGAACAGCGTCAAACGCTGTTTCCGAGCTCCCCACAAGCAGAGAAGCTGTTTGCAGCACGGAAAGTGCTCCTCCTAGCCTGGGAAGCGAGAAAACGCCGTTTGGCCGCGCCTAGTGCACTCTCCGGCGGTTCGCTTGCTGGCAGGCTTGGAACAGCGTTAAACGCTGTTTCCGAGCTCACCACAAGCAGAGAAGCTGTTTGCAGCACGGAAAGTGCTTCTCTTAGCCTGGGAAGCGAGAAAGCGCCTTTTGGCCGCGCCTAGTACTCTCAGAGGGTGCATGCTGCTGGCTGGCTGCGAACAGCGGCTAGGCGCGGTTTCCGAGCTCTCCACAAGCAGAGAAGCTGTTTGCAGAACGGAAAGGGCTTCTCTTAGCCTGGGAAGCGAGAAAACGCCTTTTGGCCGCGCCTCGTGCTTTCTCCGGCAGTACGCCGCAGGTTGGCTGCGAACAGCGGTAGGCGCGGTTTCCAAGCTCTCCACAAGCAGAGAAGCTGTTTGCAGCATGGAAAGTGCTTCTCCTAGCCTGGGAAGCGAGCAAACGCCGTTTGGCCGCGCCTAGTGCACTCTCAGGCGGTTCGCTTGCAGGCAGGCTCGGAACAGCGTTAAACGCTGTTTCCGAGCTCTCCACAGGCAGAGAAGCTGTTTGCAGCACGGCAAGTGCTTCTCCTAGCCTGGGAAGCGAGAAAACGCCGTTTGGCCGCGCCGAGTGCACTCTCCGGCGGTTCGCTTGCAGGCAGGCTTGGAACAGCGCTAGGCACCGTTACCGAGCTCTCCACAAGCAGAGAAGCTGTTTGCAGCACGGAATGTGCTTCTCCTAGCCTGGGAAGCGAGCAAACGCCGTTTGGCCTCGCCTAGTGCACTCTCCGGCGGTTCGCTCGCAGGCAGGCTTGGAACAGCGTCAAACGCTGTTTCCGAGCTCTCCACAGGCAGAGAAGCTGTTTGCAGCACGGAAAACGCTTCTCCTAGCCTGGGAAGCGAGAAAACGCCGTTTGGCCGCGTCTAGTGCACTCTCCGCCGGTTCGCTTGCAGGCAGGCTTGGAACAGCGTCAAACGCTGTTTCCGAGCTCCCCACAAGCAGAGAAGCTGTTTGCAGCACGGCAAGTGCTTCTCCTAGCCTGGGAAGCGAGCAAACGCCGTTTGGCCGCGCCGAGTGCACTCTCCGGCGGTTCGCTCGCAGGCCGGCCTGGAACAGCGTCAAACGCTGTTTCCGAGCTCTCCACAGGCAGAGAAGCTGTTTGCAGCACGGCAAGTGCTTCTCCTAGCCTGGGAAGCGAGCAAACGCCGTTTGGCCGCGCCGAGTGCACTCTCCGGCGGTTCGCTCGCAGGCCGGCCTGGAACAGCGTCAAACGCTGTTTCCGAGCTCTCCACAGGCAGAGAAGCTGTTTGCAGCACGGCAAGTGCTTCTCCTAGCCTGGGAAGCGAGCAAACGCCGTTTGGCCGCGCCGAGTGCACTCTCCGGCGGTTCGCTCGCAGGCCGGCCTGGAACAGCGTCAAACGGTGTTTCCGAGCTCTCCACAGGCAGAGAAGCTGTTTGCAGCACGGCAAGTGCTTCTCCTAGCCTGGGAAGCGAGCAAACGCCGTTTGGCCGCGCCGAGTGCACTCTCCGGCGGTTCGCTCGCAGGCCGGCCTGGAACAGCGTCAAACGCTGTTTCCGAGCTCTCCACAGGCAGAGAAGCTGTTTGCAGCACGGCAAGTGCTTCTCCTAGCCTGGGAAGCGAGCAAACGCCGTTTGGCCGCGCCGAGTGCACTCTCCGGCGCTTCGCTCGCAGGCCGGCCTGGAACAGCGTCAATCGCTGTTTCCGAGCTCTCCACAGGCAGAGAAGCTGTTTGCAGCACGGCAAGTGCTTCTCCTAGCCTGGGAAGCGAGCAAACGCCGTTTGGCCGCGCCGAGTGCACTCTCCGGCGGTTCGCTCGCAGGCCGGCCTGGAACAGCGTCAAACGCTGTTTCCGAGCTCTCCACAGGCAGAGAAGCTGTTTGCAGCACGGCAAGTGCTTCTCCTAGCCTGGGAAGCGAGTAAACGCCGTTTGGCCGCGCCGAGTGCGCTCTCCGGCGGTTCGCTCGCAGGCCGGCCTGGAACAGCGTCAAACGCTGTTTCCGAGCTCTCAACAGGCAGAGAAGCTGTTTGCAGCACGGCAAGTGCTTCTCCTAGCCTGGGAAGCGAGAAAACGCCGTTTGGCCCGCGCCGAGTGCACTCTCCGGCGGTTCGCTTGCAGGCAGGCTTGGAACAGCGTCAAACGCTGTTTCCGAGCTCCCCACAAGCAGAGAAGCTGTTTGCAGCACGGAAAGTGCTCCTCCTAGCCTGGGAAGCGAGAAAACGCCGTTTGGCCGCGTCTAGTGCACTCTCCGGCGGTTCGCTTGCTGGCAGGCTTGGAACAGCGTTAAACGCTGTTTCCGAGCTCACCACAAGCAGAGAAGCTGTTTGCAGCACGGAAAGTGCTTCTCTTAGCCTGGGAAGCGAGAAAGCGCCTTTTGGCCGCGCCTAGTACTCTCAGAGGGTGCATGCTGCTGGCTGGCTGCGAACAGCGGCTAGGCGCGGTTTCCGAGCTCTCCACAAGCAGAGAAGCTGTTTGCAGAACGGAAAGGGCTTCTCTTAGCCTGGGAAGCGAGAAAACGCCTTTTGGCCGCGCCTCGTGCTTTCTCCGGCAGTACGCCGCAGGTTGGCTGCGAACAGCGGTAGGCGCGGTTTCCAAGCTCTCCACAAGCAGAGAAGCTGTTTGCAGCATGGAAAGTGCTTCTCCTAGCCTGGGAAGCGAGCAAACGCCGTTTGGCCGTGCCTAGTGCACTCTCCGGCGGTTCGCTTGCTGGCAGGCTTGGAACAGCGTTAAACGCTGTTTCCGAGCTCACCACAAGCAGAGAAGCTGTTTGCAGCACGGAAAGTGCTTCTCTTAGCCTGGGAAGCGAGAAAGCGCCTTTTGGCCGTGCCTAGTACTCTCAGAGGGTGCATGCTGCTGGCTGGCTGCGAACAGCGGCTAGGCGCGGTTTCCGAGCTCTCCACAAGCAGAGAAGCTGTTTGCAGAACGGAAAGGGCTTCTCTTAGCCTGGGAAGCGAGAAAACGCCGTTTGGCCGCGCCTAGTGCACTCTCAGGCGGTTCGCTTGCAGGCAGGCTCGGAACAGCGTTAAACGCTGTTTCCGCGCTCTCCACAGGCAGAGAAGCTGTTTGCAGCACGGCAAGTGCTTCTCCTAGCCTGGGAAGCGAGCAAACGCCGTTTGGCCGCGCCTAGTGCACTCTCCGCCGGTTCGCTCGCAGGCAGGCTAGGAACAGCGTTAAACGCTGTTTCGAGCTCCCCACAAGCAGAGAAGCTGTTTGCAGCACGGAAAACGCTTCTCCTAGCCTGGGAAGCGAGAAAACGCCGTTTGGCCGCGTCTAGTGCACTCTCCGCCGGTTCGCTTGCAGGCAGGCTTGGAACAGCGTCAAACGCTGTTTCCGAGCTCCCCACAAGCAGAGAAGCTGTTTGCAGCACGGAAAACGCTTCTCCTAGCCTGGGAAGCGAGAAAACGCCGTTTGGCCGCGTCTAGTGCACTCTCCGCCGGTTCGCTTGCAGGCAGGCTTGGAACAGCGTCAAACGCTGTTTCCGAGCTCCCCACAAGCAGAGAAGCTGTTTGCAGCACGGAAAGTGCTCCTCCTAGCCTGGGAAGCGAGAAAACGCCGTTTGGCCGCGCCTAGTGCACTCTCCGGCAGTTCGCTTGCTGGCAGGCTTGGAACAGCGTTAAACGCTGTTTCCGAGCTCACCACAAGCAGAGAAGCTGTTTGCAGCACGGAAAGTGCTTCTCTTAGCCTGGGAAGCGAGAAAGCGCCTTTTGGGCCGCGCCTAGTACTCTCAGAGGGTGCATGCTGCTGGCTGGCTGCGAACAGCGGCTAGGCGCGGTTTCCGAGCTCTCCACAAGCAGAGAAGCTGTTTGCAGAACGGAAAGGGCTTCTCTTAGCCTGGGAAGCGAGAAAACGCCTTTTGGCCGCGCCTCGTGCTTTCTCCGGCAGTACGCCGCAGGTTGGCTGCGAACAGCGGTAGGCGCGGTTTCCAAGCTCTCCACAAGCAGAGAAGCTGTTTGCAGCATGGAAAGTGCTTCTCCTAGCCTGGGAAGCGAGCAAACGCCGTTTGGCCGCGCCGAGTGCACTCTCCGCCGGTTCGCTTGCAGGCAGGCTTGGAACAGCGCTAGGCACCGTTACCGAGCTCTCCACAAGCAGAGAAGCTGTTTGCAGCACGGCAAGTGCTTCTCCTAGCCTGGGAAGCGAGAAAACGCCGTTTGGCCGCGCCTAGTGCACTCTCCGGCGGTTCGCTCGCAGGCAGGCTTGGAACAGCGTCAAACGCTGTTTCCGAGCTCTCCACAGGCAGAGAAGCTGTTTGCAGCACGGAAAACGCTTCTCCTAGCCTGGGAAGCGAGAAAACGCCGTTTGGCCGCGTCTAGTGCACTCTCCGCCGGTTCGCTTGCAGGCAGGCTTGGAACAGCGTCAAACGCTGTTCCCGAGCTCCCCACAAGCAGAGAAGCTGTTTGCAGCACGGAAAACGCTTCTCCTAGCCTGGGAAGCGAGAAAACGCCGTTTGGCCGCGTCTAGTGCACTCTCTGCCGGTTCGCTTGCAGGCAGGCTTGGAACAGCGTCAAACGCTGTTTCCGAGCTCCCCAAAAGCAGAGAAGCTGTTTGCAGCACGGAAAACGCCTGCAGCACGGAAAACGCTTCTCCTAGCCTGGGAAGCGAGAAAACGCCGTTTGGCCGCGTCTAGTGCACTCTCCGCCGGTTCGCTTGCAGGCAGGCTCGGAACAGCGTCAAACGCTGTTTCCGAGCTCCCCACAAGCAGAGAAGCTGTTTGCAGCACGGAAAACGCTTCTCCTAGCCTGGGAAGCGAGAAAACGCCGTTTGGCCGCGTCTAGTGCACTCTCCGCCGGTTCGCTTGCAGGCAGGCTTGGAACAGCGTCAAACGCTGTTTCCGAGCTCCCCACAAGCAGAGAAGCTGTTTGCAGCACGGAAAACGCTTCTCCTAGCCTGGGAAGCGAGAAAACGCCGTTTGGCCGCGTCTAGTGCACTCTCCGCCGGTTCGCTTGCAGGCAGGCTTGGAACAGCGTCAAACGCTGTTTCCGAGCTCCCCACAAGCAGAGAAGCTGTTTGCAGCACGGAAAGTGCTCCTCCTAGCCTGGGAAGCGAGAAAACGCCGTTTGGCCGCGTCTAGTGCACTCTCCGGCGGTTCGCTTGCTGGCAGGCTTGGAACAGCGTTAAACGCTGTTTCCGAGCTCACCACAAGCAGAGAAGCTGTTTGCAGCACGGAAAGTGCTTCTCTTAGCCTGGGAAGCGAGAAAGCGCCTTTTGGCCGCGCCTAGTACTCTCAGAGGGTGCATGCTGCTGGCTGGCTGCGAACAGCGGCTAGGCGCGGTTTCCGAGCTCTCCACAAGCAGAGAAGCTGTTTGCAGAACGGAAAGTGCTTCTCTTAGCCTGGGAAGCGAGAAAACGCCTTTTGGCCGCGCCTCGTGCTTTCTCCGGCAGTACGCCGCAGGTTGGCTGCGAACAGCGGTAGGCGCGGTTTCCAAGCTCTCCACAAGCAGAGAAGCTGTTTGCAGCATGGAAAGTGCTTCTCCTAGCCTGGGAAGCGAGCAAACGCCGTTTGGCCGCGCCTAGTGCACTCTCAGGCGGTTCGCTTGCAGGCAGGCTCGGAACAGCGTTAAACGCTGTTTCCGAGCTCTCCACAGGCAGAGAAGCTGTTTGCAGCACGGCAAGTGCTTCTCCTAGCCTGGGAAGCGAGCAAACGCCGTTTGGCCGCGCCGAGTGCACTCTCCGGCGCTTCGCTCGCAGGCCGGCCTGGAACAGCGTCAAACGCTGTTTCCGAGCTCTCCACAGGCAGAGAAGCTGTTTGCAGCACGGCAAGTGCTTCTCCTAGCCTGGGAAGCGAGCAAACGCCGTTTGGCCGCGCCGAGTGCACTTTCTGGCGGTTCGCTCGCAGGCCGGCCTGGAACAGCGTCAAACGCTGTTTCCGAGCTCTCCACAGGCAGAGAAGCTGTTTGCAGCACGGCAAGTGCTTCTCCTAGCCTGGGAAGCGAGCAAACGCCGTTTGGCCGCGGCCCGAGTGCACTCTCCGGCGGTTCGCTCGCAGGCCGGCCTGGAACAGCGTCAAACGCTGTTTCCGAGCTCTCCACAGGCAGAGAAGCTGTTTGCAGCACGGCAAGTGCTTCTCCTAGCCTGGGAAGCGAGCAAACGCCGTTTGGCCGCGCCGAGTGCACTCTCCGGCGCTTCGCTCGCAGGCCGGCCTGGAACAGCGTCAAACGCTGTTTCCGAGCTCTCCACAGGCAGAGAAGCTGTTTGCAGCACAGCAAGTGCTTCTCCTAGCCTGGGAAGCGAGCAAACGCCGTTTGGCCGCGCCGAGTGCACTCTCCGGCGGTTCGCTCGCAGGCCGGCCTGGAACAGCGTCAAACGCTGTTTCCGAGCTCTCCACAGGCAGAGAAGCTGTTTGCAGCACGGCAAGTGCTTCTCCTAGCCTGGGAAGCGAGCAAACGCCGTTTGGCCGCGCCGAGTGCACTCTCCGGCGCTTCGCTCGCAGGCCGGCCTGGAACAGCGTCAAACGGTGTTTCCGAGCTCTCCACAGCAGAGAAGCTGTTTGCAGCACGGCAAGTGCTTCTCCTAGCCTGGAAGCGAGCAAACGCCGTTTGGCCGCGCCGAGTGCGCTCTCCGGCGGTTCGCTCGCAGGCCTGGCCTGGAACAGCGTCAAACGCTGTTTCCGAGCTCTCCACAAGCAGAGAAGCTGTTTGCAGCACGGCAAGTGCTTCTCCTAGCCTGGGAAGCGAGAAAACGCCTTTTGGCCGCGCCTCGTGCTTTCTCCGGCAGTACGCCGCAGGTTGGCTGCGAACAGCGGTAGGCGCGGTTTTCAAGCTCTCCACAAGCAGAGAAGCTGTTTGCAGCATGGAAAGTGCTTCTCCTAGCCTGGGAAGCGAGCAAACGCCGTTTGGCCGCGCCTAGTGCACTCTCAGGCGGTTCGCTTGCAGGCAGGCTCGGAACAGCGTTAAACGCTGTTTCCGAGCTCTCCACAGGCAGAGAAGCTGTTTGCAGGCACGGCAAGTGCTTCTCCTAGCCTGGGAAGCGAGCAAACGCCGTTTGGCCGCGCCGAGTGCACTCTCCGGCGCTTCGCTCGCAGAGGCCGGCCTGGAACAGCGTCAAACGCTGTTTCCGAGCTCTCCACAGGCAGAGAAGCTGTTTGCAGCACGGCAAGTGCTTCTCCTAGCCTGGGAAGCGAGCAAACGCCGTTTGGCCGCGCCGAGTGCACTTTCTGGCGGTTCGCTCGCAGGCCGGCCTGGAACAGCGTCAAACGCTGTTTCCGAGCTCTCCACAGGCAGAGAAGCTGTTTGCAGCACGGCAAGTGCTTCTCCTAGCCTGGGAAGCGAGCAAACGCCGTTTGGCCGCGCCGAGTGCACTCTCCGGCGGTTCGCTCGCAGGCCGGCCTGGAACAGCGTCAAACGCTGTTTCCGAGCTCTCCACAGGCAGAGAAGCTGTTTGCAGCACGGCAAGTGCTTCTCCTAGCCTGGGAAGCGAGCAAACGCCGTTTGGCCGCGCCGAGTGCACTCTCCGGCGCTTCGCTCGCAGGCCGGCCTGGAACAGCGTCAAACGCTGTTTCCGAGCTCTCCACAGGCAGAGAAGCTGTTTGCAGCACCGGCGGTTCGCTCGCAGGCCGGCCTGGAACAGCGTCAAACGCTGTTTCCGAGCTCTCCACAGGCAGAAGAAGCTGTTTGCAGCACGGCAAGTGCTTCTCCTAGCCTGGGAAGCGAGCAAACGCCGTTTGGCCGCGCCGAGTGCACTCTCCGGCGCTTCGCTCGCAGGCCGGCCTGGAACAGCGTCAAACGGTGTTTCCGAGCTCTCCACAGGCAGAGAAGCTGTTTGCAGCACGGCAAGTGCTTCTCCTAGCCTGGGAAGCGAGCAAACGCCGTTTGGGCCGCGCCGAGTGCGCTCTCCGGCGGTTCGCTCGCAGGCCTGGCCTGGAACAGCGTCAAACGCTGTTTCCGAGCTCTCCACAAGCAGAGAAGCTGTTTGCAGCACGGCAAGTGCTTCTCCTAGCCTGGGAAGCGAGGGAAAACGCCTTTTGGCCGCGCCTCGTGCTTTCTCCGGCAGTACGCCGCAGGTTGGCTGCGAACAGCGGTAGGCGCGGTTTTCAAGCTCTCCACAAGCAGAGAAGCTGTTTGCAGCATGGAAAGTGCTTCTCCTAGCCTGGGAAGCGAGCAAACGCCGTTTGCCGCGCCTAGTGCACTCTCAGGCGGTTCGCTTGCAGGCAGGCTCGGAACAGCGTCAAACGCTGTTTCCGAGCTCCCCCACAAGCAGAGAAGCTGTTTGCAGCACGGAAAACGCTTCTCCTAGCCTGGGAAGCGAGAAAACGCCGTTTGGCCGCGTCTAGTGCACTCTCCGCCGGTTCGCTCGCAGGCCGGCCTGGAACAGCGTCCAAACGCTGTTTCCGAGCTCCCCACAAGCAGAGAAGCTGTTTGCAGCACGGAAAACGCTTCTCCTAGCCTGGGAAGAGAGAAAACGCCGTTTAGCCGCGTCTAGTGCACTCTCCGCCGGTTCGCTTGCAGGCAGGCTTGGAACAGCGTCAAACGCTGTTTCCGAGCTCCCCACAAGCAGAGAAGCTGTTTGCAGCACGGAAAGTGCTCCTCCTAGCCTGGGAAGCGAGGAAAAACGCCGTTTGGCCGCGCCTAGTGCACTCTCCGGCGGTTCGCTTGCTGGCAGGCTTGGAACAGCGTTAAACGCTGTTTCCGAGCTCACCACAAGCAGAGAAGCTGTTTGCAGCACGGAAAGTGCTTCTCTTAGCCTGGGAAGCGAGAAAGCGCCCTTTTGGCCGCGCCTAGTACTCTCAGAGGGTGCAATGCTGCTGGCTGGCTGCGAACAGCGGCTAGGCGCGGTTTCCGAGCTCTCCACAACGCAGAGAAGCTGTTTGCAGAACGGAAAGGGCTTCTCTTAGCCTGGGAAGCGAGAAAACGCCTTTTGGCCGCGCCTGGTGCTTTCTCCGGCAGTACGCCGCAGGTTGGCTGCGAACAGCGGTAGGCGCGGTTTCCAAGCTCTCCACAAGCAGAGAAGCTGTTTGCAGCATGGAAAGTGCTTCTCCTAGCCTGGGAAGCGAGCAAACGCCGTTTGGCCGCGCCTAGTGCACTCTCAGGCGGTTCGCTTGCAGGCAGGCTCGGAACAGCGTTAAACGCTGTTTCTCCGCGCTCTCCACAGGCAGAGAAGCTGTTTGCAGCACGGCAAGTGCTTCTCCTAGCCTGGGAAGCGAGCAAACGCCGTTTGGCCGCGCCTAGTGCACTCTCCGGCGCCTCGCTCGCAGGCAGGCTTGGAACAGCGTTAAAACGCTGTTTCCGAGCTCTCCACAGGCAGAGAAGCTGTTTGCAGCACGGCAAGTGCTTCTCCTAGCCTGGGAAGCGAGGAAAACGCCGTTTGGCCGCGTCTAGTGCACTCTCCGCCGGTTCGCTTGCAGGCAGGCTTGGAACAGCGTCAAACGCTGTTTCCGAGCTCCCCACAAGCAGAGAAGCTGTTTGCAGCACGGAAAACGCTTCTCCTAGCCTGGGAAGCGAGAAAACGCCGTTTGGCCGCGTCTAGTGCACTCTCTCGCCGGTTCGCTTGCAGGCAGGCTTGGAACTGTGTCAAACGCTGTTCCCGAGCTCCCCAGAAGCAGAGAAGCTGTTTGCAGCACGGAAAACGCTTCTCCTAGCCTGGGAAGCGAGAAAACGCCGTTTAGCCGCGTCTAGTGCACTCTCCGCCGGTTCGCTTGCAGGCAGGGCTTGGAAACAGCGTCAAACGCTGTTTCCGAGCTCCCCACAAGCAGAGAAGCTGTTTGCAGCACGGAAAACGCTTCTCCTAGCCTGGGAAGCGAGAAAACGCCGTTTGGCCGCGTCTAGTGCACTCTCCGCCGGTTCGCTTGCAGGCAGGCTTTGGAACAGCGTCAAACGCTGTTTCCGAGCTCCCCCACAAGCAGAGAAGCTGTTTGCAGCACGGAAAGTGCTCCTCCTAGCCTGGGAAGCGGGGAAAACGCCGTTTGGCCGCGCCCTAGTGCACTCTCCGGCAGTTCGCTTGCTGGCAGGCTTGGAACAGCGTTAAACGCTGTTTCCGAGCTCACCACAAGCAGAGGAAGCTGTTTGCAGCACGGAAAAGTGCTTCTCTTAGCCTGGGAAGCGAGAAAGCGCCTTTTGGCCGCGCCTAGTACTCTCAGAGGGTTGCAATGCTGCTGGCTGGCTGCGAACAGCGGCTAGGCGCGGGTTTCCGAGCTCTCCACAAGCAGAGAAGCTGTTTGCAGAACGGAAAGGGCTTCTCTTAGCCTGGGAAGCGAGAAAACGCCTTTTGGCCGCGCCTCGTGCTTTCTCCCGGCAGTACGCCGCAGGTTGGCTGCGAACAGCGGTAGGCGCGGTTTTCCAAGCTCTCCACAAGCAGAGAAGCTGTTTGCAGCATGGAAAGTGCTTCTCCTAGCCTGGGAAGCGAGCAAACGCCGTTTGGCCCGCGCCTAGTGCACTCTCCGCCGTTTCGCTTGCAGGCAGGCTCGGAACAGCGTTAAACGCTGTTTCCGAGCTCTCCACAGGCAGAGAAGCTGTTTGCAGCACGGCAAGTGCTTCTCCTAGCCTGGGAAGCGAGAAAACGCCGTTCGGGCGTCCGGCGCCGAGTGCACTCTCCGCCGGTTCGCTTGCAGGCAGGCTTGGAACAGCGCTAGGCACCGTTACCGAGCTCTCCACAAGCAGAGAAGCTGTTTGCAGCACGGCAAGTGCTTCTCCTAGCCTGGGAAGCGAGAAAACGCCGTTTGGCCGCGCCCTAGTGCACTCTCCGGCGGTTCGCTCGCAGGCAGGCCTTGGAACAGCGTCAAACGCTGTTTCCGAGCTCTCCACAGGCAGAGAAGCTGTTTTGCAGCACGGAAAACGCTTCTCCTAGCCTGGGAAGCGAGAAAAACGCCGTTTGGCCGCGTCTAGTGCACTCTCCGCCGGTTCGCTTGCAGGCAGGCTTGGAACAGCGTCAAACGCTGTTCCCGAGCTCCCCACAAGCAGAGAAGCTGTTTGCAGCACGGAAAACGCTTCTCCTAGCCTGGGAAGCGAGAAAACGCCGTTTGGCCGCGTCTAGTGCACTCTCCGCCGTTTCGCTTGCAGGCAGGCTTGGAACAGCGTCAAACGCTGTTTCCGAGCTCCCCACAAGCAGAGAAGCTGTTTGCAGCACGGAAAACGCTTCTCCTAGCCTGGGAAGCGAGGAAAACGCCGTTTGGCCGCGTCTAGTGCACTCTCTGCCGGTTCGCTTGCAGGCAGGCTTGGAACAGCGTCAAACGCTGTTTCCGAGCTCCCCACAAGCAGAGAAGCTGTTTGCAGCACGGAAAACGCTTCTCCTAGCCTGGGAAGCGAGAAAACGCCGTTTGGCCGCGTCTAGTGCACTCTCCGCCGGTTCGCTCGCAGGTCGGCCTGGAACAGCGTCAAACGCTGTTTCCCGAGCTCCCCCACAAGCAGAGAAGCTGTTTGCAGCACGGAAAACGCTTCTCCTAGCCTGGGAAGCGAGGAAAAACGCCGTTTAGCCGCGTCTAGTGCACTCTCCGCCGGTTCGCTTGCAGGCCGGCTTGGAACAGCGTCAAAACGCTGTTTCCGAGCTCCCCACAAGCAGAGAAGCTGTTTGCAGCACGGAAAGTGCTCCTCCTAGCCTGGGAAGCGAGAAAACGCCGTTTGGCCGCGCCTAGTGCACTCTCCGGCGGTTCGCTTGCTGGCAGGCTTGGAACAGCGTTAAACGCTGTTTCCGAGCTCACCACAAGCAGAGAAGCTGTTTGCAGCACGGAAAGTGCTTCTCTTAGCCTGGGGAAGCGAGAAAGCGCCTTTTGGCCGCGCCTAGTACTCTCAGAGGTGCATGCTGCTGGCTGGCTGCGAACAGCGGCTAGGCGCGGTTTCCGAGCTCCACAAGCAGAGAAGCTGTTTGCAGAACGGAAAGGGCTTCTCTTAGCCTGGGAAGCGAGAAAACGCCTTTTGGCCGCGCCTCGTGCTTTCCTCCGGCAGTACGCCGCAGGTTGGCTGCGAACAGCGGTAGGCGCGGTTTCCAAGCTCTCCACAAGCAGAGAAGCTGTTTGCAGCATGGAAAGTGCTTTCTCCTAGCCTGGGAAGCGAGCAAACGCCGTTTGGCCGCGCCTAGTGCACTCTCAGGCGGTTCGCTTGCAGGCAGGCTCGGAACAGCGTTAAACGCTGTTTCCCGCGCTCTCCACAGGCAGAGAAGCTGTTTGCAGCACGGCAAGTGCTTCTCCTAGCCTGGGAAGCGAGCAAACGCCGTTTGGCCGCGCCTAGTGCACTCCTCCGGCGCCTCGCTCGCAGGCAGGCTTGGAACAGCGTTAAACGCTGTTTCCGAGCTCTCCACAGGCAGAGAAGCTGTTTGCAGCACGGCAAGTGCTTCTCCTAGCCTGGGAAGCGAGAAAACGCCGTTTGGCCGCGTCCTAGTGCACTCTCCGCCGGTTCGCTTGCAGGCAGGCTTGGAACAGCGTCAAACGCTGTTTCCGAGCTCCCCACAAGCAGAGAAGCTGTTTGCAGCACGGAAAACGCTTCTCCTAGCCTGGGAAGCGAGAAAACGCCGTTTGGCCGCGTCTAGTGCACTCCTCCCGCCGGTTCGCTTGCAGGCAGGCTTGGAACTGTGTCAAACGCTGTTCCCGAGCTCCCCCAGAAGCAGAGAAGCTGTTTGCAAGCACGGAAAACGCTTCTCCTAGCCTGGGGAAGCGAGGAAAACGCCGTTATAGCCGCGTCTAGTGCACTCTCCGCCGGTTCGCTTGCAGGCAGGCTTTGGAACAGCGTCAAACGCTGTTTCCGAGCTCCCCACAAGCAGAGAAGCTGTTTGCAGCACGGAAAACGCTTCTCCTAGCCTGGGAAGCGAGAAAACGCCGTTTGGCCGCGTCTAGTGCACTCTCCGCCGGGTTCGCTTGCAGGCAGGCTTGGAACAGCGTCAAACGCTGTTTCCGAGCTCCCCACAAGCAGAGAAGCTGTTTGCAGCACGGAAAGTGCTCCTCCTAGCCTGGGAAGCGGGGAAAACGCCGTTTGGCCGCGCCTAGTGCACTCTCCGGCAGTTCGCTTGCTGGCAGGCTTGGAACAGCGTTAAACGCTGTTTCCGAGCTCACCCACAAGCAGAGAAGCTGTTTGCAGCACGGAAAGTGCTTCTCTTAGCCTGGGAAGCGAGGAAAGCGCCTTTTGGCCGCGCCTAGTACTCTCAGAGGGTGCAATGCTGCTGGCTGGCTGCGAACAGCGGCTAGGCGCGGTTTCCGAGCTCCTCCACAAGCAGAGAAGCTGTTTGCAGAACGGAAAGGGCTTCTCTTAGCCTGGGAAGCGAGAAAACGCCTTTTGGCCGCGCCTCGTGCTTTCTCCGGCAGTACGCCGCAGGTTGGCTGCGAACAGCGGTAGGCGCGGTTTCCAAGCTCTCCACAAGCAGAGAAGCTGTTTGCAGCATGGAAAGTGCTTCTCCTAGCCTGGGAAGCTGAGCAAACGCCGTTTGGCCGCGCCTAGTGCACAGTGCACTCTCCGCCGTTTCGCTTGCAGGCAGGCTCGGAACAGCGTTAAACGCTGTTTCCGAGCTCTCCACAGGCAGAGAAGCTGTTTGCAGCACGGCAAGTGCTTCTCCTAGCCTGGGAAGCGAGAAAACGCCGTTCGGCCGCGCCGAGTGCACTCTCCGCCGGTTCGCTTGCAGGCAGGCTTGGAACAGCGCTAGGCACCGTTACCGAGCTCTCCACAAGCAGAGAAGCTGTTTGCAGCACGGCAAGTGCTTCTCCTAGCCTGGGAAGCGAGAAAACGCCGTTTGGCCGCGCCTAGTGCACTCTCCGGCGGTTCGCTCGCAGGCAGGCTTGGAACAGCGTCAAACGCTGTTTCCGAGCTCTCCACAGGCAGAGAAGCTGTTTGCAGCACGGAAAACGCTTCTCCTAGCCTGGGAAGCGAGAAAACGCCGTTTGGCCGCGTCTAGTGCACTCTCCGCCGGTTCGCTTGCAGGCAGGCTTGGAACAGCGTCAAACGCTGTTCCCGAGCTCCCCACAAGCAGAGAAGCTGTTTGCAGCACGGAAAACGCTTCTCCTAGCCTGGGAAGCGAGAAAACGCCGTTTGGCCGCGTCTAGTGCACTCTCCGCCGGTTCGCTTGCAGGCAGGCTTGGAACAGCGTCAAACGCTGTTTCCGAGCTCCCCACAAGCAGAGAAGCTGTTTGCAGCACGGAAAACGCTTCTCCTAGCCTGGGAAGCGAGAAAACGCCGTTTGGCCGCGTCTAGTGCACTCTCTGCCGGTTCGCTTGCAGGCAGGCTTGGAACAGCGTCAAACGCTGTTTCCGAGCTCCCCACAAGCAGAGAAGCTGTTGCAGAGAAGCTGTTTGCAGCACGGAAAACGCCTGCAGCACGGAAAACGCTTCTCCTAGCCTGGGAAGCGAGAAAACGCCGTTTGGCCGCGTCTAGTGCACTCTCCGCCGGTTCGCTTGCAGGCTGGCTCGGAACAGCGTCAAACGCTGTTTCCGAGCTCCCACAAGCAGAGAAGCTGTTTGCAGCACGGAAAACGCTTCTCCTAGCCTGGGAAGCGAGAAAACGCCGTTTGGCCGCGTCTAGTGCACTCTCCGCCGGTTCGCTTGCAGGCAGGCTTGGAACAGCGTCAACGCTGTTTCCGAGCTCCCCACAAGCAGAGAAGCTGTTTGCAGCACGGAAAACGCTTCTCCTAGCCTGGGAAGCGAGAAAACGCCGTTTGGCCGCGTCTAGTGCACTCTCCGCCGGTTCGCTTGCAGGCAGGCTTGGAACAGTGTCAAACGCTGTTCCCGAGCTCCCCAGAAGCAGAGAAGCTGTTTGCAGCACGGAAAACGCTTCTCCTAGCCTGGGAAGCGAGAAAACGCCGTTTAGCCGCGTCTAGTGCACTCTCCGCCGGTTCGCTTGCAGGCAGGCTTGGAACAGCGTCAAACGCTGTTTCCGAGCTCCCCACAAGCAGAGAAGCTGTTTGCAGCACGGAAAACGCTTCTCCTAGCCTGGGAAGCGAGAAAACGCCGTTTGGCCGCGTCTAGTGCACTCTCCGCCGGTTCGCTTGCAGGCAGGCTTGGAACAGCGTCAAACGCTGTTTCCGAGCTCCCCACAAGCAGAGAAGCTGTTTGCAGCACGGCAAGTGCTCCTCCTAGCCTGGGAAGCGAGAAAACGCCGTTTGGCCGCGCCTAGTGCACTCTCCGGCGGTTCGCTTGCTGGCAGGCTTGGAACAGCGTTAAACGCTGTTTCCGAGCTCACCACAAGCAGAGAAGCTGTTTGCAGCACGGAAAGTGCTTCTCTTAGCCTGGGAAGCGAGAAAGCGCCTTTTGGCCGCGCCTAGTACTCTCAGAGGGTGCATGCTGCTGGCTGGCTGCGAACAGCGGCTAGGCGCGGTTTCCGAGCTCTCCACAAGCAGAGAAGCTGTTTGCAGAACGGAAAGGGCTTCTCTTAGCCTGGGAAGCGAGAAAACGCCTTTTGGCCGCGCCTCGTGCTTTCTCCGGCAGTACGCCGCAGGTTGGCTGCGAACAGCGGTAGGCGCGGTTTCCAAGCTCTCCACAAGCAGAGAAGCTGTTTGCAGCATGGAAAGTGCTTCTCCTAGCCTGGGAAGCGAGCAAACGCCGTTTGGCCGTGCCTAGTGCACTCTCCGGCGGTTCGCTTGCTGGCAGGCTTGGAACAGCGTTAAACGCTGTTTCCGAGCTCACCACAAGCAGAGAAGCTGTTTGCAGCACGGAAAGTGCTTCTCTTAGCCTGGGAAGCGAGAAAGCGCCTTTTGGCCGCGCCTAGTACTCTCAGAGGGTGCATGCTGCTGGCTGGCTGCGAACAGCGGCTAGGCGCGGTTTCCGAGCTCTCCACAAGCAGAGAAGCTGTTTGCAGAACGGAAAGGGCTTCTCTTAGCCTGGGAAGCGAGAAAACGCCGTTTGGCCGCGCCTAGTGCACTCTCAGGCGGTTCGCTTGCAGGCAGGCTCGGAACAGCGTTAAACGCTGTTTCCGCGCTCTCCACAGGCAGAGAAGCTGTTTGCAGCACGGCAAGTGCTTCTCCTAGCCTGGGAAGCGAGCAAACGCCGTTTGGCCGCGCCTAGTGCACTCTCCGCCGGTTCGCTCGCAGGCAGGCTAGGAACAGCGTTAAACGCTGTTTCCGAGCTCCCCACAAGCAGAGAAGCTGTTTGCAGCACGGAAAACGCTTCTCCTAGCCTGGGAAGCGAGAAAACGCCGTTTGGCCGCGTCTAGTGCACTCTCCGCCGGTTCGCTTGCAGGCAGGCTTGGAACAGCGTCAAACGCTGTTTCCGAGCTCCCCACAAGCAGAGAAGCTGTTTGCAGCACGGAAAACGCTTCTCCTAGCCTGGGAAGCGAGAAAACGCCGTTTGGCCGCGTCTAGTGCACTCTCCGCCGGTTCGCTTGCAGGCAGGCTTGGAACAGCGTCAAACGCTGTTCCCGAGCTCCCCAGAAGCAGAGAAGCTGTTTGCAGCACGGAAAACGCTTCTCCTAGCCTGGGAAGCGAGAAAACGCCGTTTAGCCGCGTCTAGTGCACTCTCCGCCGGTTCGCTTGCAGGCAGGCTTGGAACAGCGTCAAACGCTGTTTCCGAGCTCCCCACAAGCAGAGAAGCTGTTTGCAGCACGGAAAACGCTTCTCCTAGCCTGGGAAGCGAGGGAAAACGCCGTTTGGCGCGTCTAGTGCACTCTCCGCCGGTTCGCTTGCAGGCAGGCTTGGAACAGCGTCAAAACGCTGTTTCCGAGCTCCCCACAAGCAGAGAAGCTGTTTGCAGCACGGAAAGTGCTCCTCCTAGCCTGGGAAGCGAGAAAACGCCGTTTGGCCGCGCCTAGTGCACTCTCCGGCAGTTCGCTTGCTGGCAGGCTTGGAACAGCGTTAAACGCTGTTTCCGAGCTCACCACAAGCAGAGAAGCTGTTTGCAGCACGGAAAGTGCTTCTCTTAGCCTGGGAAGCGAGAAAGCGCCTTTTGGCCGCGCCTAGTACTCTCAGAGGGTGCATGCTGCTGGCTGGCTGCGAACAGCGGCTAGGCGCGGTTTCCGAGCTCTCCACAAGCAGAGAAGCTGTTTGCAGAACGGAAAGGGCTTCTCTTAGCCTGGGAAGCGAGAAAACGCCTTTTGGCCGCGCCTCGTGCTTTCTCCGGCAGTACGCCGCAGGTTGGCTGCGAACAGCGGTAGGCGCGGTTTCCAAGCTCTCCACAAGCAGAGAAGCTGTTTTGCAGCATGGAAAGTGCTTCTCCTAGCCTGGGAAGCGAGCAAACGCCGTTTGGCCGCGCCGAGTGCACTCTCCGCCGGTTCGCTTGCAGGCAGGCTTGGAACAGCGCTAGGCACCGTTACCGAGCTCTCCACAAGCAGAGAAGCTGTTTGCAGCACGGCAAGTGCTTCTCCTAGCCTGGGAAGCGAGAAAACGCCGTTTGGCCGCGCCTAGTGCACTCTCCGGCGGTTCGCTCGCAGGCAGGCTTGGAACAGCGTCAAACGCTGTTTCCGAGCTCTCCACAGGCAGAGAAGCTGTTTGCAGCACGGGAAAAACGCTTCTCCTAGCCTGGGAAGCGAGAAAACGCCGTTTGGCCGCGTCTAGTGCACTCTCCGCCGGTTCGCTTGCAGGCAGGCTTGGAACAGCGTCAAACGCTGTTCCCGAGCTCCCCACAAGCAGAGAAGCTGTTTGCAGCACGGAAAACGCTTCTCCTAGCCTGGGAAGCGAGAAAACGCCGTTTGGCCGCGTCTAGTGCACTCTCCGCCGGTTCGCTTGCAGGCAGGCTTGGAACAGCGTCAAACGCTGTTTCCGAGCTCCCCACAAGCAGAGAAGCTGTTTGCAGCACGGAAAACGCTTCTCCTAGCCTGGGAAGCGAGAAAACGCCGTTTGGCCGCGTCTAGTGCACTCTCTGCCGGTTCGCTTGCAGGCAGGCTTGGAACAGCGTCAAACGCTGTTTCCGAGCTCCCCACAAGCAGAGAAGCTGTTTGCAGCACGGAAAACGCCTGCAGCACGGAAAACGCTTCTCCTAGCCTGGGGAAGCGAGAAAACGCCGTTTGGCCGCGTCTAGTGCACTCTCCGCCGGTTCGCTTGCAGGCAGGCTCGGAACAGCGTCAAACGCTGTTTCCGAGCTCCCCACAAGCAGAGAAGCTGTTTGCAGCACGGAAAACGCTTCTCCTAGCCTGGGAAGCGAGAAAACGCCGTTTGGCCGCGTCTAGTGCACTCTCCGCCGGTTCGCTTGCAGGCAGCTTGGAACAGCGTCAAACGCTGTTTCCGAGCTCCCCACAAGCAGAGAAGCTGTTTGCAGCACGGAAAACGCTTCTCCTAGCCTGGGAAGCGAGAAAACGCCGTTTGGCCGCGTCTAGTGCACTCTCCGCCGGTTCGCTTGCAGGCAGGCTTGGAACAGCGTCAAACGCTGTTTCCGAGCTCCCCACAAGCAGAGAAGCTGTTTGCAGCACGGAAAGTGCTCCTCCTAGCCTGGGAAGCGAGAAAACGCCGTTTGGCCGCGTCTAGTGCACTCTCCGGCGGTTCGCTTGCTGGCAGGCTTGGAACAGCGTTAAACGCTGTTTCCGAGCTCACCACAAGCAGAGAAGCTGTTTGCAGCACGGAAAGTGCTTCTCTTAGCCTGGGAAGCGAGAAAGCGCCTTTTGGCCGCGCCTAGTACTCTCAGAGGGTGCATGCTGCTGGCTGGCTGCGAACAGCGGCTAGGCGCGGTTTCCGAGCTCTCCACAAGCAGAGAAGCTGTTTGCAGAACGGAAAGTGCTTCTCTTAGCCTGGGAAGCGAGAAAACGCCTTTTGGGCCGCCTCGTGCTTTCTCCGGCAGTACGCCGCAGGTTGGCTGCGAACAGCGGTAGGCGCGGTTTCCAAGCTCTCCACAAGCAGAGAAGCTGTTTGCAGCATGGAAAGTGCTTCTCCTAGCCTGGGAAGCGAGCAAACGCCGTTTGGCCGCGCCTAGTGCACTCTCAGGCGGTTCGCTTGCAGGCAGGCTCGGAACAGCGTTAAACGCTGTTTCCGAGCTCTCCACAGGCAGAGAAGCTGTTTGCAGCACGGCAAGTGCTTCTCCTAGCCTGGGAAGCGAGAAAACGCCGTTTGGCCGCGCCGAGTGCACTCTCCGGCGGTTCGCTTGCAGGCAGGCTTGGAACAGCGCTAGGCACCGTTACCGAGCTCTCCACAAGCAGAGAAGCTGTTTGCAGCACGGAATGTGCTTCTCCTAGCCTGGGAAGCGAGCAAACGCCGTTTGGCCGCGCCTAGTGCACTCTCCGGCGGTTCGCTCGCAGGCAGGCTTGGAACAGCGTCAAACGCTGTTTCCGAGCTCTCCAC
This sequence comes from Chamaea fasciata, assembly GCF_029207755.1. Classification (NCBI taxonomy): domain Eukaryota; kingdom Metazoa; phylum Chordata; class Aves; order Passeriformes; family Sylviidae; genus Chamaea; species Chamaea fasciata. The sequence goes on from NW_027094645.1 coordinate 27,577, forward strand.
AGGCAGAGAAGCTGTTTGCAGCACGGAAAACGCTTCTCCTAGCCTGGGAAGCGAGAAAACGCCGTTTGGCCGCGTCTAGTGCACTCTCCGCCGGTTCGCTTGCAGGCAGGCTTGGAACAGCGTCAAACGCTGTTTCCGAGCTCCCCACAAGCAGAGAAGCTGTTTGCAGCACGGCAAGTGCTTCTCCTAGCCTGGGAAGCGAGCAAACGCCGTTTGGCCGCGCCGAGTGCACTCTCCGGCGGTTCGCTCGCAGGCCGGCCTGGAACAGCGTCAAACGCTGTTTCCGAGCTCTCCGCAGGCAGAGAAGCTGTTTGCAGCACGGCAAGTGCTTCTCCTAGCCTGGGAAGCGAGCAAACGCCGTTTGGCCGCGCCGAGTGCACTCTCCGGCGGTTCGCTCGCAGGCCGGCCTGGAACAGCGTCAAACGCTGTTTCCGAGCTCTCCACAGGCAGAGAAGCTGTTTGCAGCACGGCAAGTGCTTCTCCTAGCCTGGGAACGCGAGCAAACGCCGTTTGGCCGCGCCGAGTGCACTTTCTGGCGGTTCGCTCGCAGGCCGGCCTGGAACAGCGTCAAACGCTGTTTCCGAGCTCTCCACAGGCAGAGAAGCTGTTTGCAGCACGGCAAGTGCTTCTCCTAGCCTGGGAAGCGAGCAAACGCCGTTTGGCCGCGCCGAGTGCACTCTCCGGCGGTTCGCTCGCTGGCCGGCCTGGAACAGCGTCAAACGCTGTTTCCGAGCTCTCCACAGGCAGAGAAGCTGTTTGCAGCACGGCAAGTGCTTCTCCTAGCCTGGGAAGCGAGCAAACGCCGTTTGGCCGCGCCGAGTGCACTCTCCGGCGCTTCGCTCGCAGGCCGGCCTGGAACAGCGTCAAACGCTGTTTCCGAGCTCTCCACAGGCAGAGAAGCTGTTTGCAGCACAGCAAGTGCTTCTCCTAGCCTGGGAAGCGAGCAAACGCCGTTTGGCCGCGCCAAGTGCACTCTCCGGCGGTTCGCTCGCAGGCCGGCCTGGAACAGCGTCAAACGCTGTTTCCAGAGCTCTCCACAGGCAGAGAAGCTGTTTGCAGCACGGCAAGTGCTTCTCCTAGCCTGGGAAGCGAGCAAACGCCGTTTGGCCGCGCCGAGTGCACTCTCCGGCGCTTCGCTCGCAGGCCGGCCTGGAACAGCGTCAAACGGTGTTTCCGAGCTCTCCACAGGCAGAGAAGCTGTTTGCAGCACGGCAAGTGCTTCTCCTAGCCTGGGAAGCGAGCAAACGCCGTTTGGCCGCGCCGAGTGCGCTCTCCGGCGGTTCGCTCGCAGGCCTGGCCTGGAAACAGCGTCAAACGCTGTTTCCGAGCTCTCCACAAGCAGAGAAGCTGTTTGCAGCACGGCAAGTGCTTCTCCTAGCCTGGGAAGCGAGAAAACGCCTTTTGGCCGCGCCTCGTGCTTTCTCCGGCAGTACGCCGCAGGTTGGCTGCGAACAGCGGTAGGCGCGGTTTTCAAGCTCTCCACAAGCAGAGAAGCTGTTTGCAGCATGGAAAGTGCTTCTCCTAGCCTGGGAAGCGAGCAAACGCCGTTTGGCCGCGCCTAGTGCACTCTCAGGCGGTTCGCTTGCAGGCAGGCTCGGAACAGCGTCAAACGCTGTTTCCGAGCTCCCCACAAGCAGAGAAGCTGTTTGCAGCACGGAAAACGCTTCTCCTAGCCTGGGAAGCGAGAAAACGCCGTTTGGCCGCGTCTAGTGCACTCTCCGCGTTCGCTTGCAGGCAGGCTTGGAACAGCGTCAAACGCTGTTTCCGAGCTCCCCACAAGCAGAGAAGCTGTTTGCAGCACGGAAAACGCTTCTCCTAGCCTGGGAAGCGAGAAAACGCCGTTTAGCCGCGTCTAGTGCACTCTCCGCCGGTTCGCTTGCAGGCAGGCTTGGAACAGCGTCAAACGCTGTTTCCGAGCTCCCCACAAGCAGAGAAGCTGTTTGCAGCACGGAAAGTGCTCCTCCTAGCCTGGGAAGCGAGGAAAACGCCGTTTGGCCGCGCCTAGTGCACTCTCCGGCGGTTCGCTTGCTGGCAGGCTTGGAACAGCGTTAAACGCTGTTTCCGAGCTCACCACAAGCAGAGAAGCTGTTTGCAGCACGGAAAGTGCTTCTCTTAGCCTGGGAAGCGAGAAAGCGCCTTTTGGCCGCGCCTAGTACTCTCAGAGGGTGCATGCTGCTGGCTGGCTGCGAACAGCGGCTAGGCGCGGTTTCCGAGCTCTCCACAAGCAGAGAAGCTGTTTGCAGAACGGAAAGGGCTTCTCTTAGCCTGGGAAGCGAGAAAACGCCTTTTGGCCGCGCCTCGTGCTTTCTCCGGCAGTACGCCGCAGGTTGGCTGCGAACAGCGGTAGGCGCGGTTTCCAAGCTCTCCACAAGCAGAGAAGCTGTTTGCAGCATGGAAAGTGCTTCTCCTAGCCTGGGAAGCGAGCAAACGCCGTTTGGCCGCGCCTAGTGCACTCTCAGGCGGTTCGCTTGCAGGCAGGCTCGGAACAGCGGTTAAACGCTGTTTCCGAGCTCTCCACAGGCAGAGAAGCTGTTTGCAGCACGGCAAGTGCTTCTCCTAGCCTGGGAAGCGAGAAAACGCCGTTTGGCCGCGCCGAGTGCACTCTCCGGCGGTTCGCTTGCAGGCAGGCTTGGAACAGCGCTAGGCACCGTTACCGAGCTCTCCACAAGCAGAGAAGCTGTTTGCAGCACGGAATGTGCTTCTCCTAGCCTGGGAAGCGAGCAAACGCCGTTTGGCCTCGCCTAGTGCACTCTCCGGCGGTTCGCTCGCAGGCAGGCTTGGAACAGCGTCAAACGCTGTTTCCGAGCTCTCCACAGGCAGAGAAGCTGTTTGCAGCACGGAAAACGCTTCTCCTAGCCTGGGAAGCGAGGAAAACGCCGTTTGGCCGCGTCTAGTGCACTCTCCGCCGGTTCGCTTGCAGGCAGGCTTGGAACAGCGTCAAACGCTGTTTCCGAGCTCCCCACAAGCAGAGAAGCTGTTTGCAGCACGGCAAGTGCTTCTCCTAGCCTGGGAAGCGAGCAAACGCCGTTTGGCCGCGCCGAGTGCACTCTCCGGCGGTTCGCTCGCAGGCCGGCCTGGAACAGCGTCAAACGCTGTTTCCGAGCTCTCCACAGGCAGAGAAGCTGTTTGCAGCACGGCAAGTGCTTCTCCTAGCCTGGGAAGCGAGCAAACGCCGTTTGGCCGCGCCGAGTGCACTCTCCGGCGGTTCGCTCGCAGGCCGGCCTGGAACAGCGTCAAACGCTGTTTCCGAGCTCTCCACAGGCAGAGAAGCTGTTTGCAGCACGGCAAGTGCTTCTCCTAGCCTGGGAAGCGAGCAAACGCCGTTTGGCCGCGCCGAGTGCACTCTCCGGCGGTTCGCTCGCAGGCCGGCCTGGAACAGCGTCAAACGGTGTTTCCGAGCTCTCCACAGGCAGAGAAGCTGTTTGCAGCACGGCAAGTGCTTCTCCTAGCCTGGGAAGCGAGCAAACGCCGTTTGGCCGCGCCGAGTGCACTCTCCGGCGGTTCGCTCGCAGGCCGGCCTGGAACAGCGTCAAACGCTGTTTCCGAGCTCTCCACAGGCAGAGAAGCTGTTTGCAGCACGGCAAGTGCTTCTCCTAGCCTGGGAAGCGAGCAAACGCCGTTTGGCCGCGCCGAGTGCACTCTCCGGCGCTTCGCTCGCAGGCCGGCCTGGAACAGCGTCAATCGCTGTTTCCGAGCTCTCCACAGGCAGAGAAGCTGTTTGCAGCACGGCAAGTGCTTCTCCTAGCCTGGGAAGCGAGCAAACGCCGTTTGGCCGCGCCGAGTGCACTCTCCGGCGGTTCGCTCGCAGGCCGGCCTGGAACAGCGTCAAACGCTGTTTCCGAGCTCTCCACAGGCAGAGAAGCTGTTTGCAGCACGGCAAGTGCTTCTCCTAGCCTGGGAAGCGAGTAAACGCCGTTTGGCCGCGCCGAGTGCGCTCTCCGGCGGTTCGCTCGCAGGCCGGCCTGGAACAGCGTCAAACGCTGTTTCCGAGCTCTCAACAGGCAGAGAAGCTGTTTGCAGCACGGCAAGTGCTTCTCCTAGCCTGGGAAGCGAGAAAACGCCGTTTGGCCGCGCCGAGTGCACTCTCCGGCGGTTCGCTTGCAGGCAGGCTTGGAACAGCGTCAAACGCTGTTTCCGAGCTCCCCACAAGCAGAGAAGCTGTTTGCAGCACGGAAAGTGCTCCTCCTAGCCTGGGAAGCGAGAAAACGCCGTTTGGCCGCGCCTAGTGCACTCTCCGGCGGTTCGCTTGCTGGCAGGCTTGGAACAGCGTTAAACGCTGTTTCCGAGCTCACCACAAGCAGAGAAGCTGTTTGCAGCACGGAAAGTGCTTCTCTTAGCCTGGGAAGCGAGAAAGCGCCTTTTGGCCGCGCCTAGTACTCTCAGAGGGTGCATGCTGCTGGCTGGCTGCGAACAGCGGCTAGGCGCGGTTTCCGAGCTCTCCACAAGCAGAGAAGCTGTTTGCAGAAGGGAAAGGGCTTCTCTTAGCCTGGGAAGCGAGAAAACGCCTTTTGGCCGCGCCTCGTGCTTTCTCCGGCAGTACGCCGCAGGTTGGCTGCGAACAGCGGTAGGCGCGGTTTCCAAGCTCTCCACAAGCAGAGAAGCTGTTTGCAGCATGGAAAGTGCTTCTCCTAGCCTGGGAAGCGAGCAAACGCCGTTTGGCCGTGCCTAGTGCACTCTCCGGCGGTTCGCTTGCTGGCAGGCTTGGAACAGCGTTAAACGCTGTTTCCGAGCTCACCACAAGCAGAGAAGCTGTTTGCAGCACGGAAAGTGCTTCTCTTAGCCTGGGAAGCGAGAAAGCGCCTTTTGGCCGCGCCTAGTACTCTCAGAGGGTGCATGCTGCTGGCTGGCTGCGAACAGCGGCTAGGCGCGGTTTCCGAGCTCTCCACAAGCAGAGAAGCTGTTTGCAGAACGGAAAGGGCTTCTCTTAGCCTGGGAAGCGAGAAAACGCCGTTTGGCCGCGCCTAGTGCACTCTCAGGCGGTTCGCTTGCAGGCAGGCTCGGAACAGCGTTAAACGCTGTTTCCGCGCTCTCCACAGGCAGAGAAGCTGTTTGCAGCACGGCAAGTGCTTCTCCTAGCCTGGGAAGCGAGCAAACGCCGTTTGGCCGCGCCTAGTGCACTCTCCGCCGGTTCGCTCGCAGGCAGGCTAGGAACAGCGTTAAACGCTGTTTCCGAGCTCCCCACAAGCAGAGAAGCTGTTTGCAGCACGGAAAACGCTTCTCCTAGCCTGGGAAGCGAGAAAACGCCGTTTGGCCGCGTCTAGTGCACTCTCCGCCGGTTCGCTTGCAGGCAGGCTTGGAACAGCGTCAAACGCTGTTTCCGAGCTCCCCACAAGCAGAGAAGCTGTTTGCAGCACGGAAAACGCTTCTCCTAGCCTGGGAAGCGAGAAAACGCCGTTTGGCCGCGTCTAGTGCACTCTCCGCCGGTTCGCTTGCAGGCAGGCTTGGAACAGCGTCAAACGCTGTTTCCGAGCTCCCCACAAGCAGAGAAGCTGTTTGCAGCACGGAAAGTGCTCCTCCTAGCCTGGGAAGCGAGAAAACGCCGTTTGGCCGCGCCTAGTGCACTCTCCGGCAGTTCGCTTGCTGGCAGGCTTGGAACAGCGTTAAACGCTGTTTCCGAGCTCACCACAAGCAGAGAAGCTGTTTGCAGCACGGAAAGTGCTTCTCTTAGCCTGGGAAGCGAGAAAGCGCCTTTTGGCCGCGCCTAGTACTCTCAGAGGGTGCATGCTGCTGGCTGGCTGCGAACAGCGGCTAGGCGCGGTTTCCGAGCTCTCCACAAGCAGAGAAGCTGTTTGCAGAACGGAAAGGGCTTCTCTTAGCCTGGGAAGCGAGAAAACGCCTTTTGGCCGCGCCTCGTGCTTTCTCCGGCAGTACGCCGCAGGTTGGCTGCGAACAGCGGTAGGCGCGGTTTCCAAGCTCTCCACAAGCAGAGAAGCTGTTTGCAGCATGGAAAGTGCTTCTCCTAGCCTGGGAAGCGAGCAAACGCCGTTTGGCCGCGCCGAGTGCACTCTCCGCCGGTTCGCTTGCAGGCAGGCTTGGAACAGCGCTAGGCACCGTTACCGAGCTCTCCACAAGCAGAGAAGCTGTTTGCAGCACGGCAAGTGCTTCTCCTAGCCTGGGAAGCGAGAAAACGCCGTTTGGCCGCGCCTAGTGCACTCTCCGGCGGTTCGCTCGCAGGCAGGCTTGGAACAGCGTCAAACGCTGTTTCCGAGCTCTCCACAGGCAGAGAAGCTGTTTGCAGCACGGAAAACGCTTCTCCTAGCCTGGGAAGCGAGAAAACGCCGTTTGGCCGCGTCTAGTGCACTCTCCGCCGGTTCGCTTGCAGGCAGGCTTGGAACAGCGTCAAACGCTGTTCCCGAGCTCCCCACAAGCAGAGAAGCTGTTTGCAGCACGGAAAACGCTTCTCCTAGCCTGGGAAGCGAGAAAACGCCGTTTGGCCGCGTCTAGTGCACTCTCTGCCGGTTCGCTTGCAGGCAGGCTTGGAACAGCGTCAAACGCTGTTTCCGAGCTCCCCAAAAGCAGAGAAGCTGTTTGCAGCACGGAAAACGCCTGCAGCACGGAAAACGCTTCTCCTAGCCTGGGAAGCGAGAAAACGCCGTTTGGCCGCGTCTAGTGCACTCTCCGCCGGTTCGCTTGCAGGCAGGCTCGGAACAGCGTCAAACGCTGTTTCCGAGCTCCCCACAAGCAGAGAAGCTGTTTGCAGCACGGAAAACGCTTCTCCTAGCCTGGGAAGCGAGAAAACGCCGTTTGGCCGCGTCTAGTGCACTCTCCGCCGGTTCGCTTGCAGGCAGGCTTGGAACAGCGTCAAACGCTGTTTCCGAGCTCCCCACAAGCAGAGAAGCTGTTTGCAGCACGGAAAACGCTTCTCCTAGCCTGGGAAGCGAGAAAACGCCGTTTGGCCGCGTCTAGTGCACTCTCCGCCGGTTCGCTTGCAGGCAGGCTTGGAACAGCGTCAAACGCTGTTTCCGAGCTCCCCACAAGCAGAGAAGCTGTTTGCAGCACGGAAAGTGCTCCTCCTAGCCTGGGAAGCGAGAAAACGCCGTTTGGCCGCGTCTAGTGCACTCTCCGGCGGTTCGCTTGCTGGCAGGCTTGGAACAGCGTTAAACGCTGTTTCCGAGCTCACCACAAGCAGAGAAGCTGTTTGCAGCACGGAAAGTGCTTCTCTTAGCCTGGGAAGCGAGAAAGCGCCTTTTGGCCGCGCCTAGTACTCTCAGAGGGTGCATGCTGCTGGCTGGCTGCGAACAGCGGCTAGGCGCGGTTTCCGAGCTCTCCACAAGCAGAGAAGCTGTTTGCAGAACGGAAAGTGCTTCTCTTAGCCTGGGAAGCGAGAAAACGCCTTTTGGCCGCGCCTCGTGCTTTCTCCGGCAGTACGCCGCAGGTTGGCTGCGAACAGCGGTAGGCGCGGTTTCCAAGCTCTCCACAAGCAGAGAAGCTGTTTGCAGCATGGAAAGTGCTTCTCCTAGCCTGGGAAGCGAGCAAACGCCGTTTGGCCGCGCCTAGTGCACTCTCAGGCGGTTCGCTTGCAGGCAGGCTCGGAACAGCGTTAAACGCTGTTTCCGAGCTCTCCACAGGCAGAGAAGCTGTTTGCAGCACGGCAAGTGCTTCTCCTAGCCTGGGAAGCGAGAAAACGCCGTTTGGCCGCGCCTAGTGCACTCTCCGGCGGTTCGCTCGCAGGCAGGCTTGGAACAGCGTCAAACGCTGTTTCCGAGCTCTCCACAGGCAGAGAAGCTGTTTGCAGCACGGAAAACGCTTCTCCTAGCCTGGGAAGCGAGAAAACGCCGTTTGGCCGCGTCTAGTGCACTCTCCGCCGGTTCGCTTGCAGGCAGGCTTGGAACAGCGTCAAACGCTGTTTCCGAGCTCCCCACAAGCAGAGAAGCTGTTTGCAGCACGGCAAGTGCTTCTCCTAGCCTGGGAAGCGAGCAAACGCCGTTTGGCCGCGCCGAGTGCACTCTCCGGCGGTTCGCTCGCAGGCCGGCCTGGAACAGCGTCAAACGCTGTTTCCGAGCTCTCCGCAGGCAGAGAAGCTGTTTGCAGCACGGCAAGTGCTTCTCCTAGCCTGGGAAGCGAGCAAACGCCGTTTGGCCGCGCCGAGTGCACTCTCCGGCGGTTCGCTCGCAGGCCGGCCTGGAACAGCGTCAAACGCTGTTTCCGAGCTCTCCACAGGCAGAGAAGCTGTTTGCAGCACGGCAAGTGCTTCTCCTAGCCTGGGAAGCGAGCAAACGCCGTTTGGCCGCGCCGAGTGCACTTTCTGGCGGTTCGCTCGCAGGCCGGCCTGGAACAGCGTCAAACGCTGTTTCCGAGCTCTCCACAGGCAGAGAAGCTGTTTGCAGCACGGCAAGTGCTTCTCCTAGCCTGGGAAGCGAGCAAACGCCGTTTGGCCGCGCCGAGTGCACTCTCCGGCGGTTCGCTCGCAGGCCGGCCTGGAACAGCGTCAAACGCTGTTTCCGAGCTCTCCACAGGCAGAGAAGCTGTTTGCAGCACGGCAAGTGCTTCTCCTAGCCTGGGAAGCGAGCAAACGCCGTTTGGCCGCGCCGAGTGCACTCTCCGGCGCTTCGCTCGCAGGCCGGCCTGGAACAGCGTCAAACGCTGTTTCCGAGCTCTCCACAGGCAGAGAAGCTGTTTGCAGCACAGCAAGTGCTTCTCCTAGCCTGGGAAGCGAGCAAACGCCGTTTGGCCGCGCCGAGTGCACTCTCCGGCGGTTCGCTCGCAGGCCGGCCTGGAACAGCGTCAAACGCTGTTTCCGAGCTCTCCACAGGCAGAGAAGCTGTTTGCAGCACGGCAAGTGCTTCTCCTAGCCTGGGAAGCGAGCAAACGCCGTTTGGCCGCGCCGAGTGCACTCTCCGGCGCTTCGCTCGCAGGCCGGCCTGGAACAGCGTCAAACGGTGTTTCCGAGCTCTCCACAGGCAGAGAAGCTGTTTGCAGCACGGCAAGTGCTTCTCCTAGCCTGGGAAGCGAGCAAACGCCGTTTGGCCGCGCCGAGTGCGCTCTCCGGCGGTTCGCTCGCAGGCCTGGCCTGGAACAGCGTCAAACGCTGTTTCCGAGCTCTCCACAAGCAGAGAAGCTGTTTGCAGCACGGCAAGTGCTTCTCCTAGCCTGGGAAGCGAGAAAACGCCTTTTGGCCGCGCCTCGTGCTTTCTCCGGCAGTACGCCGCAGGTTGGCTGCGAACAGCGGTAGGCGCGGTTTTCAAGCTCTCCACAAGCAGAGAAGCTGTTTGCAGCATGGAAAGTGCTTCTCCTAGCCTGGGAAGCGAGCAAACGCCGTTTGGCCGCGCCTAGTGCACTCTCAGGCGGTTCGCTTGCAGGCAGGCTCGGAACAGCGTCAAACGCTGTTTCCGAGCTCCCCACAAGCAGAGAAGCTGTTTGCAGCACGGAAAACGCTTCTCCTAGCCTGGGAAGCGAGAAAACGCCGTTTGGCCGCGTCTAGTGCACTCTCCGCCGGTTCGCTCGCAGGCCGGCCTGGAACAGCGTCAAACGCTGTTTCCGAGCTCCCCACAAGCAGAGAAGCTGTTTGCAGCACGGAAAACGCTTCTCCTAGCCTGGGAAGCGAGAAAACGCCGTTTAGCCGCGTCTAGTGCACTCTCCGCCGGTTCGCTTGCAGGCAGGCTTGGAACAGCGTCAAACGCTGTTTCCGAGCTCCCCACAAGCAGAGAAGCTGTTTGCAGCACGGAAAGTGCTCCTCCTGGCCTGGGAAGCGAGAAAACGCCGTTTGGCCGCGCCTAGTGCACTCTCCGGCGGTTCGCTTGCTGGCAGGCTTGGAACAGCGTTAAACGCTGTTTCCGAGCTCACCACAAGCAGAGAAGCTGTTTGCAGCACGGAAAGTGCTTCTCTTAGCCTGGGAAGCGAGAAAGCGCCTTTTGGCCGCGCCTAGTACTCTCAGAGGGTGCATGCTGCTGGCTGGCTGCGAACAGCGGCTAGGCGCGGTTTCCGAGCTCTCCACAAGCAGAGAAGCTGTTTGCAGAACGGAAAGGGCTTCTCTTAGCCTGGGAAGCGAGAAAACGCCTTTTGGCCGCGCCTCGTGCTTTCTCCGGCAGTACGCCGCAGGTTGGCTGCGAACAGCGGTAGGCGCGGTTTCCAAGCTCTCCACAAGCAGAGAAGCTGTTTGCAGCATGGAAAGTGCTTCTCCTAGCCTGGGAAGCGAGCAAACGCCGTTTGGCCGCGCCTAGTGCACTCTCAGGCGGTTCGCTTGCAGGCAGGCTCGGAACAGCGTTAAACGCTGTTTCCGCGCTCTCCACAGGCAGAGAAGCTGTTTGCAGCACGGCAAGTGCTTCTCCTAGCCTGGGAAGCGAGAAAACGCCGTTTGGCCGCGTCTAGTGCACTCTCCGCCGGTTCGCTTGCAGGCAGGCTTGGAACAGCGTCAAACGCTGTTTCCGATCTCCCCACAAGCAGAGAAGCTGTTTGCAGCACGGAAAACGCTTCTCCTAGCCTGGGAAGCGAGAAAACGCCGTTTGGCCGCGTCTAGTGCACTCTCCGCCGGTTCGCTTGCAGGCAGGCTTGGAACTGTGTCAAACGCTGTTCCCGAGCTCCCCAGAAGCAGAGAAGCTGTTTGCAGCACGGAAAACGCTTCTCCTAGCCTGGGAAGCGAGAAAACGCCGTTTAGCCGCGTCTAGTGCACTCTCCGCCGGTTCGCTTGCAGGCAGGCTTGGAACAGCGTCAAACGCTGTTTCCGAGCTCCCCACAAGCAGAGAAGCTGTTTGCAGCACGGAAAACGCTTCTCCTAGCCTGGGAAGCGAGAAAACGCCGTTTGGCCGCGTCTAGTGCACTCTCCGCCGGTTCGCTTGCAGGCAGGCTTGGAACAGCGTCAAACGCTGTTTCCGAGCTCCCCACAAGCAGAGAAGCTGTTTGCAGCACGGAAAGTGCTCCTCCTAGCCTGGGAAGCGGGAAAACGCCGTTTGGCCGCGCCTAGTGCACTCTCCGGCAGTTCGCTTGCTGGCAGGCTTGGAACAGCGTTAAACGCTGTTTCCGAGCTCACCACAAGCAGAGAAGCTGTTTGCAGCACGGAAAGTGCTTCTCTTAGCCTGGGAAGCGAGAAAGCGCCTTTTGGCCGCGCCTAGTACTCTCAGAGGGTGCATGCTGCTGGCTGGCTGCGAACAGCGGCTAGGCGCGGTTTCCGAGCTCTCCACAAGCAGAGAAGCTGTTTGCAGAACGGAAAGGGCTTCTCTTAGCCTGGGAAGCGAGAAAACGCCTTTTGGCCGCGCCTCGTGCTTTCTCCGGCAGTACGCCGCAGGTTGGCTGCGAACAGCGGTAGGCGCGGTTTCCAAGCTCTCCACAAGCAGAGAAGCTGTTTGCAGCATGGAAAGTGCTTCTCCTAGCCTGGGAAGCGAGCAAACGCCGTTTGGCCGCGCCTAGTGCACTCTCCGCCGGTTCGCTTGCAGGCAGGCTCGGAACAGCGTTAAACGCTGTTTCCGAGCTCTCCACAGGCAGAGAAGCTGTTTGCAGCACGGCAAGTGCTTCTCCTAGCCTGGGAAGCGAGAAAACGCCGTTCGGCCGCGCCGAGTGCACTCTCCGCCGGTTCGCTTGCAGGCAGGCTTGGAACAGCGCTAGGCACCGTTACCGAGCTCTCCACAAGCAGAGAAGCTGTTTGCAGCACGGCAAGTGCTTCTCCTAGCCTGGGAAGCGAGAAAACGCCGTTTGGCCGCGCCTAGTGCACTCTCCGGCGGTTCGCTCGCAGGCAGGCTTGGAACAGCGTCAAACGCTGTTTCCGAGCTCTCCACAGGCAGAGAAGCTGTTTGCAGCACGGAAAACGCTTCTCCTAGCCTGGGAAGCGAGAAAACGCCGTTTGGCCGCGTCTAGTGCACTCTCCGCCGGTTCGCTTGCAGGCAGGCTTGGAACAGCGTCAAACGCTGTTCCCGAGCTCCCCACAAGCAGAGAAGCTGTTTGCAGCACGGAAAACGCTTCTCCTAGCCTGGGAAGCGAGAAAACGCCGTTTGGCCGCGTCTAGTGCACTCTCCGCCGGTTCGCTTGCAGGCAGGCTTGGAACAGCGTCAAACGCTGTTTCCGAGCTCCCCACAAGCAGAGAAGCTGTTTGCAGCACGGAAAACGCTTCTCCTAGCCTGGGAAGCGAGAAAACGCCGTTTGGCCGCGTCTAGTGCACTCTCTGCCGGTTCGCTTGCAGGCAGGCTTGGAACAGCGTCAAACGCTGTTTCCGAGCTCCCCACAAGCAGAGAAGCTGTTTGCAGCACGGAAAACGCCTGCAGCACGGAAAACGCTTCTCCTAGCCTGGGAAGCGAGAAAACGCCGTTTGGCCGCGTCTAGTGCACTCTCCGCCGGTTCGCTTGCAGGCTGGCTCGGAACAGCGTCAAACGCTGTTTCCGAGCTCCCCACAAGCAGAGAAGCTGTTTGCAGCACGGAAAACGCTTCTCCTAGCCTGGGAAGCGAGAAAACGCCGTTTGGCCGCGTCTAGTGCACTCTCCGCCGGTTCGCTTGCAGGCAGGCTTGGAACAGCGTCAAACGCTGTTTCCGAGCTCCCCACAAGCAGAGAAGCTGTTTGCAGCACGGAAAACGCTTCTCCTAGCCTGGGAAGCGAGAAAACGCCGTTTAGCCGCGTCTAGGGCACTCTCCCGCCGGTTCGCTTGCAGGCAGGCTTGGAACAGCGTCAAACGCTGTTTCCGAGCTCCCCACAAGCAGAGAAGCTGTTTGCAGCACGGAAAGTGCTCCTCCTAGCCTGGGAAGCGAGAAAACGCCGTTTGGCCGCGCCTAGTGCACTCTCCGGCGGTTCGCTTGCTGGCAGGCTTGGAACAGCGTTAAACGCTGTTTCCCGAGCTCACCACAAGCAGAGAAGCTGTTTGCAGCACGGAAAGTGCTTCTCTTAGCCTGGGAAGCGAGAAAGCGCCTTTTGGCCGCGCCTAGTACTCTCAGAGGGTGCATGCTGCTGGCTGGCTGCGAACAGCGGCTAGGCGCGGTTTCCGAGCTCTCCACAAGCAGAGAAGCTGTTTGCAGAACGGAAAGTGCTTCTCTTAGCCTGGGAAGCGAGAAAACGCCTTTTGGCCGCGCCTCGTGCTTTCTCCGGCAGTACGCCGCAGGTTGGCTGCGAACAGCGGTAGGCGCGGTTTCCAAGCTCTCCACAAGCAGAGAAGCTGTTTGCAGCATGGAAAGTGCTTCTCCTAGCCTGGGAAGCGAGCAAACGCCGTTTGGCCGCGCCTAGTGCACTCTCAGGCGGTTCGCTTGCAGGCAGGCTCGGAACAGCGTTAAACGCTGTTTCCGAGCTCTCCACAGGCAGAGAAGCTGTTTGCAGCACGGCAAGTGCTTCTCCTAGCCTGGGAAGCGAGAAAACGCCGTTTGGCCGCGCCGAGTGCACTCTCCGGCGGTTCGCTTGCAGGCAGGCTTGGAACAGCGCTAGGCACCGTTACCGAGCTCTCCACAAGCAGAGAAGCTGTTTGCAGCACGGAAAACGCTTCTCCTAGCCTGGGAAGCGAGAAAACGCCGTTTGGCCGCGTCTAGTGCACTCTCCGCCGGTTCGCTTGCAGGCAGGCTTGGAACAGCGTCAAACGCTGTTTCCGAGCTCCCCACAAGCAGAGAAGCTGTTTGCAGCACGGAAAACGCTTCTCCTAGCCTGGGAAGCGAGAAAACGCCGTTTGGCCGCGTCTAGTGCACTCTCCGCCGGTTCGCTTGCAGGCAGGCTTGGAACAGTGTCAAACGCTGTTCCCGAGCTCCCCAGAAGCAGAGAAGCTGTTTGCAGCACGGAAAACGCTTCTCCTAGCCTGGGAAGCGAGAAAACGCCGTTTAGCCGCGTCTAGTGCACTCTCCGCCGGTTCGCTTGCAGGCAGGCTTGGAACAGCGTCAAACGCTGTTTCCGAGCTCCCCCACAAGCAGAGAAGCTGTTTGCAGCACGGAAAACGCCTGCAGCACGGAAAAACGCTTCTCCTAGCCTGGGAAGCGAGAAAACGCCGTTTGGCCGCGTCTAGTGCACTCTCCGCCGGTTCGCTTGCAGGCTGGCTCGGAACAGCGTCAAACGCTGTTTCCGAGCTCCCCACAAGCAGAGAAGCTGTTTGCAGCACGGGAAAACGCTTCTCCTAGCCTGGGAAGCGAGGAAAACGCCGTTTGGCCGCGTCTAGTGCACTCTCCGCCGGTTCGCTTGCAGGCAGGCTTGGAACAGCGTCAAACGCTGTTTCCGAGCTCCCCACAAGCAGAGAAGCTGTTTGCAGCACGGAAAACGCTTCTCCTAGCCTGGGAAGCGAGAAAACGCCGTTTAGCCGCGTCTAGTGCACTCTCCGCCGGTTCGCTTGCAGGCAGGCTTGGAACAGCGTCAAACGCTGTTTCCGAGCTCCCCACAAGCAGAGAAGCTGTTTGCAGCACGGAAAGTGCTCCTCCTAGCCTGGGAAGCGAGAAAACGCCGTTTGGCCGCGCCTAGTGCACTCTCCGGCGGTTCGCTTGCTGGCAGGCTTGGAACAGCGTTAAACGCTGTTTCCGAGCTCACCACAAGCAGAGAAGCTGTTTGCAGCACGGAAAGTGCTTCTCTTAGCCTGGGAAGCGAGAAAGCGCCTTTTGGCCGCGCCTAGTACTCTCAGAGGGTGCATGCTGCTGGCTGGCTGCGAACAGCGGCTAGGCGCGGTTTCCGAGCTCTCCACAAGCAGAGAAGCTGTTTGCAGAACGGAAAGGGCTTCTCTTAGCCTGGGAAGCGAGAAAACGCCTTTTGGCCGCGCCTCGTGCTTTCTCCGGCAGTACGCCGCAGGTTGGCTGCGAACAGCGGTAGGCGCGGTTTCCAAGCTCTCCACAAGCAGAGAAGCTGTTTGCAGCATGGAAAGTGCTTCTCCTAGCCTGGGAAGCGAGCAAACGCCGTTTGGCCGCGCCTAGTGCACTCTCAGGCGGTTCGCTTGCAGGCAGGCTCGGAACAGCGTTAAACGCTGTTTCCGAGCTCTCCACAGGCAGAGAAGCTGTTTGCAGCACGGCAAGTGCTTCTCCTAGCCTGGGAAGCGAGAAAACGCCGTTTGGCCGCGCCGAGTGCACTCTCCGGCGGTTCGCTTGCAGGCAGGCTTGGAACAGCGCTAGGCACCGTTACCGAGCTCTCCACAAGCAGAGAAGCTGTTTGCAGCACGGAAAACGCTTCTCCTAGCCTGGGAAGCGAGAAAACGCCGTTTGGCCGCGTCTAGTGCACTCTCCGCCGGTTCGCTTGCAGGCAGGCTTGGAACAGCGTCAAACGCTGTTTCCGAGCTCCCCACAAGCAGAGAAGCTGTTTGCAGCACGGAAAACGCTTCTCCTAGCCTGGGAAGCGAGAAAACGCCGTTTGGCCGCGTCTAGTGCACTCTCCGCCGGTTCGCTTGCAGGCAGGCTTGGAACAGTGTCAAACGCTGTTCCCGAGCTCCCCAGAAGCAGAGAAGCTGTTTGCAGCACGGAAAACGCTTCTCCTAGCCTGGGAAGCGAGAAAACCTTGCCGTTTAGCCGCGTCTAGTGCACTCTCCGCCGGTTCGCTTGCAGGCAGGCTTGGAACAGCGTCAAACGCTGTTTCCGAGCTCCCCACAAGCAGAGAAGCTGTTTGCAGCACGGAAAACGCCTGCAGCACGGAAAACGCTTCTCCTAGCCTGGGAAGCGAGAAAACGCCGTTTGGCCGCGTCTAGTGCACTCTCCGCCGGTTCGCTTGCAGGCTGGCTCGGAACAGCGTCAAACGCTGTTTCCGAGCTCCCCACAAGCAGAGAAGCTGTTTGCAGCACGGAAAACGCTTCTCCTAGCCTGGGAAGCGAGAAAACGCCGTTTGGCCGCGTCTAGTGCACTCTCCGCCGGTTCGCTTGCAGGCAGGCTTGGAACAGCGTCAAACGCTGTTTCCGAGCTCCCCACAAGCAGAGAAGCTGTTTGCAGCACGGAAAACGCTTCTCCTAGCCTGGGAAGCGAGAAAACGCCGTTTAGCCGCGTCTAGTGCACTCTCCGCCGGTTCGCTTGCAGGCAGGCTTGGAACAGCGTCAAACGCTGTTTCCGAGCTCCCCACAAGCAGAGAAGCTGTTTGCAGCACGGAAAGTGCTCCTCCTAGCCTGGGAAGCGAGAAAACGCCGTTTGGCCGCGCCTAGTGCACTCTCCGGCGGTTCGCTTGCTGGCAGGCTTGGAACAGCGTTAAACGCTGTTTCCGAGCTCACCACAAGCAGAGAAGCTGTTTGCAGCACGGAAAGTGCTTCTCTTAGCCTGGGAAGCGAGAAAGCGCCTTTTGGCCGCGCCTAGTACTCTCAGAGGGTGCATGCTGCTGGCTGGCTGCGAACAGCGGCTAGGCGCGGTTTCCGAGCTCTCCACAAGCAGAGAAGCTGTTTGCAGAACGGAAAGGGCTTCTCTTAGCCTGGGAAGCGAGAAAACGCCTTTTGGCCGCGCCTCGTGCTTTCTCCGGCAGTACGCCGCAGGTTGGCTGCGAACAGCGGTAGGCGCGGTTTCCAAGCTCTCCACAAGCAGAGAAGCTGTTTGCAGCATGGAAAGTGCTTCTCCTAGCCTGGGAAGCGAGCAAACGCCGTTTGGCCGCGCCTAGTGCACTCTCAGGCGGTTCGCTTGCAGGCAGGCTCGGAACAGCGTTAAACGCTGTTTCCGAGCTCTCCACAGGCAGAGAAGCTGTTTGCAGCACGGCAAGTGCTTCTCCTAGCCTGGGAAGCGAGAAAACGCCGTTTGGCCGCGCCGAGTGCACTCTCCGGCGGTTCGCTTGCAGGCAGGCTTGGAACAGCGCTAGGCACCGTTACCGAGCTCTCCACAAGCAGAGAAGCTGTTTGCAGCACGGAAAACGCTTCTCCTAGCCTGGGAAGCGAGAAAACGCCGTTTGGCCGCGTCTAGTGCACTCTCCGCCGGTTCGCTTGCAGGCAGGCTTGGAACAGCGTCAAACGCTGTTTCCGAGCTCCCCCACAAGCAGAGAAGCTGTTTGCAGCACGGAAAACGCTTCTCCTAGCCTGGGAAGCGAGGAAAACGCCGTTTGGCCGCGTCTAGTGCACTCTCCGCCGGTTCGCTTGCAGGCAGGCTTGGAACAGTGTCAAACGCTGTTCCCGAGCTCCCCAGAAGCAGAGAAGCTGTTTGCAGCACGGAAAACGCTTCTCCTAGCCTGGGAAGCGAGAAAACGCCGTTTAGCCGCGTCTAGTGCACTCTCCGCCGGTTCGCTTGCAGGCAGGCTTGGAACAGCGTCAAACGCTGTTTCCGAGCTCCCCACAAGCAGAGAAGCTGTTTGCAGCACGGAAAACGCTTCTCCTAGCCTGGGAAGCGAGAAAACGCCGTTTGGCCGCGTCTAGTGCACTCTCCGCCGGTTCGCTTGCAGGCAGGCTTGGAACAGCGTCAAACGCTGTTTCCGAGCTCCCCACAAGCAGAGAAGCTGTTTGCAGCACGGAAAGTGCTCCTCCTAGCCTGGAAGCGAGAAAACGCCGTTTGGCCGCGCCTAGTGCACTCTCCGGCAGTTCGCTTGCTGGCAGGCTTGGAACAGCGTTAAACGCTGTTTCCGAGCTCACCACAAGCAGAGAAGCTGTTTGCAGCACGGAAAGTGCTTCTCTTAGCCTGGGAAGCGAGAAAGCGCCTTTTGGCCGCGCCTAGTACTCTCAGAGGGTGCATGCTGCTGGCTGGCTGCGAACAGCGGCTAGGCGCGGTTTCCGAGCTCTCCACAAGCAGAGAAGCTGTTTGCAGAACGGAAAGGGCTTCTCTTAGCCTGGGAAGCGAGAAAACGCCTTTTGGCCGCGCCTCGTGCTTTCTCCGGCAGTACGCCGCAGGTTGGCTGCGAACAGCGGTAGGCGCGGTTTCCAAGCTCTCCACAAGCAGAGAAGCTGTTTGCAGCATGGAAAGTGCTTCTCCTAGCCTGGGAAGCGAGCAAACGCCGTTTGGCCGCGCCTAGTGCACTCTCCGCCGGTTCGCTTGCAGGCAGGCTCGGAACAGCGTTAAACGCTGTTTCCGAGCTCTCCACAGGCAGAGAAGCTGTTTGCAGCACGGCAAGTGCTTCTCCTAGCCTGGGAAGCGAGAAAACGCCGTTCGGCCGCGCCGAGTGCACTCTCCGCCGGTTCGCTTGCAGGCAGGCTTGGAACAGCGTCAAACGCTGTTCCCGAGCTCCCCACAAGCAGAGAAGCTGTTTGCAGCACGGAAAACGCTTCTCCTAGCCTGGGAAGCGAGAAAACGCCGTTTGGCCGCGTCTAGTGCACTCTCCGCCGGTTCGCTTGCAGGCAGGCTTGGAACAGCGTCAAACGCTGTTTCCGAGCTCCCCACAAGCAGAGAAGCTGTTTGCAGCACGGAAAACGCTTCTCCTAGCCTGGGAAGCGAGAAAACGCCGTTTGGCCGCGTCTAGTGCACTCTCTGCCG
Source organism: Chamaea fasciata (assembly GCF_029207755.1). Lineage (NCBI taxonomy): Eukaryota > Metazoa > Chordata > Aves > Passeriformes > Sylviidae > Chamaea > Chamaea fasciata. The sequence goes on from NW_027094645.1 coordinate 45,802, forward strand.
GTTCGCTTGCAGGCAGGCTTGGAACAGCGTCAAACGCTGTTTCCGAGCTCCCCACAAGCAGAGAAGCTGTTTGCAGCACGGAAAACGCCTGCAGCACGGAAAACGCTTCTCCTAGCCTGGGAAGCGAGAAAACGCCGTTTGGCCGCGTCTAGTGCACTCTCCGCCGGTTCGCTTGCAGGCTGGCTCGGAACAGCGTCAAACGCTGTTTCCGAGCTCCCCACAAGCAGAGAAGCTGTTTGCAGCACGGAAAACGCTTCTCCTAGCCTGGGAAGCGAGAAAACGCCGTTTGGCCGCGTCTAGTGCACTCTCCGCCGGTTCGCTTGCAGGCAGGCTTGGAACAGCGTCAAACGCTGTTTCCGAGCTCACCACAAGCAGAGAAGCTGTTTGCAGCACGGAAAACGCTTCTCCTAGCCTGGGAAGCGAGAAAACGCCGTTTGGCCGCGTCTAGTGCACTCTCCGCCGGTTCGCTTGCAGGCAGGCTTGGAACAGCGTCAAACGCTGTTTCCGAGCTCCCCACAAGCAGAGAAGCTGTTTGCAGCACGGAAAACGCTTCTCCTAGCCTGGGAAGCGAGAAAACGCCGTTTGGCCGCGTCTAGTGCACTCTCTGCCGGTTCGCTTGCAGGCAGGCTTGGAACAGCGTCAAACGCTGTTTCCGAGCTCCCCACAAGCAGAGAAGCTGTTTGCAGCACGGAAAACGCCTGCAGCACGGAAAACGCTTCTCCTAGCCTGGGAAGCGAGAAAACGCCGTTTGGCCGCGTCTAGTGCACTCTCCGCCGGTTCGCTTGCAGGCTGGCTCGGAACAGCGTCAAACGCTGTTTCCGAGCTCCCCACAAGCAGAGAAGCTGTTTGCAGCACGGAAAACGCTTCTCCTAGCCTGGGAAGCGAGAAAACGCCGTTTGGCCGCGTCTAGTGCACTCTCCGCCGGTTCGCTTGCAGGCAGGCTTGGAACAGCGTCAAACGCTGTTTCCGAGCTCCCCACAAGCAGAGAAGCTGTTTGCAGCACGGAAAACGCTTCTCCTAGCCTGGGAAGCGAGAAAACGCCGTTTAGCCGCGTCTAGTGCACTCTCCGCCGGTTCGCTTGCAGGCAGGCTTGGAACAGCGTCAAACGCTGTTTCCGAGCTCCCCACAAGCAGAGAAGCTGTTTGCAGCACGGAAAGTGCTCCTCCTAGCCTGGGAAGCGGGAAAACGCCGTTTGGCCGCGCCTAGTGCACTCTCCGGCGGTTCGCTTGCTGGCAGGCTTGGAACAGCGTTAAACGCTGTTTCCGAGCTCACCACAAGCAGAGAAGCTGTTTGCAGCACGGAAAGTGCTTCTCTTAGCCTGGGAAGCGAGAAAGCGCCTTTTGGCCGCGCCTTGTACTCTCAGAGGGTGCATGCTGCTGGCTGGCTGCGAACAGCGGCTAGGCGCGGTTTCCGAGCTCTCCACAAGCAGAGAAGCTGTTTGCAGAACGGAAAGTGCTTCTCTTAGCCTGGGAAGCGAGAAAACGCCTTTTGGCCGCGCCTCGTGCTTTCTCCGGCAGTACGCCGCAGGTTGGCTGCGAACAGCGGTAGGCGCGGTTTCCAAGCTCTCCACAAGCAGAGAAGCTGTTTGCAGCATGGAAAGTGCTTCTCCTAGCCTGGGAAGCGAGCAAACGCCGTTTGGCCGCGCCTAGTGCACTCTCCGGCGGTTCGCTTGCAGGCAGGCTCGGAACAGCGTTAAACGCTGTTTCCGAGCTCTCCACAGGCAGAGAAGCTGTTTGCAGCACGGCAAGTGCTTCTCCTAGCCTGGGAAGCGAGAAAACGCCGTTTGGCCGCGCCGAGTGCACTCTCCGGCGGTTCGCTTGCAGGCAGGCTTGGAACAGCGCTAGGCACCGTTACCGAGCTCTCCACAAGCAGAGAAGCTGTTTGCAGCACGGAATGTGCTTCTCCTAGCCTGGGAAGCGAGCAAACGCCGTTTGGCCGCGCCTAGTGCACTCTCCGGCGGTTCGCTCGCAGGCAGGCTTGGAACAGCGTCAAACGCTGTTTCCGAGCTCTCCACAGGCAGAGAAGCTGTTTGCAGCACGGAAAACGCTTCTCCTAGCCTGGGAAGCGAGAAAACGCCGTTTGGCCGCGTCTAGTGCACTCTCCGCCGGTTCGCTTGCAGGCAGGCTTGGAACAGCGTCAAACGCTGTTTCCGAGCTCCCCACAAGCAGAGAAGCTGTTTGCAGCACGGCAAGTGCTTCTCCTAGCCTGGGAAGCGAGCAAACGCCGTTTGGCCGCGCCGAGTGCACTCTCCGGCGGTTCGCTCGCAGGCCGGCCTGGAACAGCGTCAAACGCTGTTTCCGAGCTCTCCGCAGGCAGAGAAGCTGTTTGCAGCACGGCAAGTGCTTCTCCTAGCCTGGGAAGCGAGCAAACGCCGTTTGGCCGCGCCGAGTGCACTCTCCGGCGGTTCGCTCGCAGGCCGGCCTGGAACAGCGTCAAACGCTGTTTCCGAGCTCTCCACAGGCAGAGAAGCTGTTTGCAGCACGGCAAGTGCTTCTCCTAGCCTGGGAAGCGAGCAAACGCCGTTTGGCCGCGCCGAGTGCACTTTCTGGCGGTTCGCTCGCAGGCCGGCCTGGAACAGCGTCAAACGCTGTTTCCGAGCTCTCCACAGGCAGAGAAGCTGTTTGCAGCACGGCAAGTGCTTCTCCTAGCCTGGGAAGCGAGCAAACGCCGTTTGGCCGCGCCGAGTGCACTCTCCGGCGGTTCGCTCGCAGGCCGGCCTAGAACAGCGTCAAACGCTGTTTCCGAGCTCTCCACAGGCAGAGAAGCTGTTTGCAGCACGGCAAGTGCTTCTCCTAGCCTGGGAAGCGAGCAAACGCCGTTTGGCCGCGCCGAGTGCACTCTCCGGCGCTTCGCTCGCAGGCCGGCCTGGAACAGCGTCAAACGCTGTTTCCGAGCTCTCCACAGGCAGAGAAGCTGTTTGCAGCACAGCAAGTGCTTCTCCTAGCCTGGGAAGCGAGCAAACGCCGTTTGGCCGCGCCGAGTGCACTCTCCGGCGGTTCGCTCGCAGGCCGGCCTGGAACAGCGTCAAACGCTGTTTCCGAGCTCTCCACAGGCAGAGAAGCTGTTTGCAGCACGGCAAGTGCTTCTCCTAGCCTGGGAAGCGAGCAAACGCCGTTTGGCCGCGCCGAGTGCACTCTCCGGCGCTTCGCTCGCAGGCCGGCCTGGAACAGCGTCAAACGGTGTTTCCGAGTTCTCCACAGGCAGAGAAGCTGTTTGCAGCACGGCAAGTGCTTCTCCTAGCCTGGGAAGCGAGCAAACGCCGTTTGGCCGCGCCGAGTGCGCTCTCCGGCGGTTCGCTCGCAGGCCGGCCTGGAACAGCGTCAAACGCTGTTTCCGAGCTCTCCACAAGCAGAGAAGCTGTTTGCAGCACGGCAAGTGCTTCTCCTAGCCTGGGAAGCGAGAAAACGCCTTTTGGCCGCGCCTCGTGCTTTCTCCGGCAGTACGCCGCAGGTTGGCTGCGAACAGCGGTAGGCGCGGTTTTCAAGCTCTCCACAAGCAGAGAAGCTGTTTGCAGCATGGAAAGTGCTTCTCCTAGCCTGGGAAGCGAGCAAACGCCGTTTGGCCGCGCCTAGTGCACTCTCAGGCGGTTCGCTTGCAGGCAGGCTCGGAACAGCGTCAAACGCTGTTTCCGAGCTCCCCACAAGCAGAGAAGCTGTTTGCAGCACGGCAAGTGCTCCTCCTAGCCTGGGAAGCGAGAAAACGCCGTTTGGGCGCGTCTAGTGCACTCTCCGCCGGTTCGCTTGCAGGCAGGCTTGGAACAGCGTCAAACGCTGTTTCCGAGCTCCCCACAAGCAGAGAAGCTGTTTGCAGCACGGAAAACGCTTCTCCTAGCCTGGGAAGCGAGAAAACGCCGTTTGGCCGCGTCTAGTGCACTCTCCGCCGGTTCGCTTGCAGGCAGGCTTGGAACAGCGTCAAACGCTGTTTCCGAGCTCCCCACAAGCAGAGAAGCTGTTTGCAGCACGGAAAACGCTTCTCCTAGCCTGGGAAGCGAGAAAACGCCGTTTGGCCGCGTCTAGTGCACTCTCCGCCGGTTCGCTTGCAGGCAGGCTTGGAACAGCGTCAAACGCTGTTCCCGAGCTCCCCACAAGCAGAGAAGCTGTTTGCAGCACGGAAAACGCTTCTCCTAGCCTGGGAAGCGAGAAAACGCCGTTTGGCCGCGTCTAGTGCACTCTCTGCCGGTTCGCTTGCAGGCAGGCTTGGAACAGCGTCAAACGCTGTTTCCGAGCTCCCCACAAGCAGAGAAGCTGTTTGCAGCACGGAAAACGCTTCTCCTAGCCTGGGAAGCGAGAAAACGCCGTTTGGCCGCGTCTAGTGCACTCTCCGCCGGTTCGCTTGCAGGCAGGCTTGGAACAGCGTCAAACGCTGTTTCCGAGCTCCCCACAAGCAGAGAAGCTGTTTGCAGCACGGAAAACGCTTCTCCTAGCCTGGGAAGCGAGAAAACGCCGTTTGGCCGCGTCTAGTGCACTCTCCGCCGGTTCGCTTGCAGGCAGGCTTGGAACAGCTTCAAACGCTGTTTCCGAGCTCCCCACAAGCAGAGAAGCTGTTTGCAGCACGGAAAGTGCTTCTCCTAGCCTGGGAAGCGAGAAAACGCCGTTTGGCCGCGCCTAGTGCACTCTCCGGCAGTTCGCTTGCTGGCAGGCTTGGAACAGCGTTAAACGCTGTTTCCGAGCTCACCACAAGCAGAGAAGCTGTTTGCAGCACGGAAAGTGCTTCTCTTAGCCTGGGAAGCGAGAAAGCGCCTTTTGGCCGCGCCTAGTACTCTCAGAGGGTGCATGCTGCTGGCTGGCTGCGAACAGCGGCTAGGCGCGGTTTCCGAGCTCTCCACAAGGAGAGAAGCTGTTTGCAGAACGGAAAGGGCTTCTCTTAGCCTGGGAAGCGAGAAAACGCCTTTTGGCCGCGCCTCGTGCTTTCTCCAGCAGTACGCCGCAGGTTGGCTGCGAACAGCGGTAGGCGCGGTTTCCAAGCTCTCCACAAGCAGAGAAGCTGTTTGCAGCATGGAAAGTGCTTCTCCTAGCCTGGGAAGCGAGCAAACGCCGTTTGGCCGCGCCTAGTGCACTCTCAGGCGGTTCGCTTGCAGGCAGGCTCGGAACAGCGTTAAACGCTGTTTCCGAGCTCTCCACAGGCAGAGAAGCTGTTTGCAGCACGGCAAGTGCTTCTCCTAGCCTGGGAAGCGAGAAAACGCCGTTTGGCCGCGCCGAGTGCACTCTCCGGCGGTTCGCTTGCAGGCAGGCTTGGAACAGCGTCAAACGCTGTTTCCGAGCTCCCCACAAGCAGAGAAGCTGTTTGCAGCACGGCAAGTGCTTCTCCTAGCCTGGGAAGCGAGCAAACGCCGTTTGGCCGCGCCGAGTGCACTCTCCGGCGGTTCGCTCGCAGGCCGGCCTGGAACAGCGTCAAACGCTGTTTCCGAGCTCTCCGCAGGCAGAGAAGCTGTTTGCAGCACGGCAAGTGCTTCTCCTAGCCTGGGAAGCGAGCAAACGCCGTTTGGCCGCGCCGAGTGCACTCTCCGGCGGTTCGCTCGCAGGCCGGCCTGGAACAGCGTCAAACGCTGTTTCCGAGCTCTCCACAGGCAGAGAAGCTGTTTGCAGCACGGCAAGTGCTTCTCCTAGCCTGGGAAGCGAGCAAACGCCGTTTGGCCGCGCCGAGTGCACTTTCTGGCGGTTCGCTCGCAGGCCGGCCTGGAACAGCGTCAAACGCTGTTTCCGAGCTCTCCACAGGCAGAGAAGCTGTTTGCAGCACGGCAAGTGCTTCTCCTAGCCTGGGAAGCGAGCAAACGCCGTTTGGCCGCGCCGAGTGCACTCTCCGGCGGTTCGCTCGCAGGCCGGCCTGGAACAGCGTCAAACGCTGTTTCCGATCTCCACAGGCAGAGAAGCTGTTTGCAGCACGGCAAGTGCTTCTCCTAGCCTGGGAAGCGAGCAAACGCCGTTGGCCGCGCCGAGTGCACTCTCCGGCGCTTCGCTCGCAGGCCGGCCTGGAACAGCGTCAAACGCTGTTTCCGAGCTCTCCACAGGCAGAGAAGCTGTTTGCAGCACAGCAAGTGCTTCTCCTAGCCTGGGGAAGCGAGCAAACGCCGTTTGGCCGCGCCGAGTTGCACTCTCCGGCGGTTCGCATCGCAGGCCGGCCTGGAACAGCGTCAAACGCTGTTTCCGAGCTCTCCACAGGCAGAGAAGCTGTTTGCAGCACGGCAAGTGCTTCTCCTAGCCTGGGAAGCGAGCAAACGCCGTTTGGCCGCGCCGAGTGCACTCTCCGGCGCTTCGCTCGCAGGCCGGCCTGGAACAGCGTCAAACGGTGTTTCCGAGCTCTCCACAGGCAGAGAAGCTGTTTGCAGCACGGCAAGTGCTTCTCCTAGCCTGGGAAGCGAGCAAACGCCGTTGGCCGCGCGAGTGCGCTCTCCGGCGGTTCGCTCGCAGGCCTGGCCTGGAACAGCGTCAAACGCTGTTTCCGAGCTCTCCACAAGCAGAGAAGCTGTTTGCAGCACGGCAAGTGCTTCTCCTAGCCTGGAAGCGAGAAAACGCCTTTTGGCCGCGCCTCGTGCTTTCTCCGGCAGTACGCCGCAGGTTGGCTGCGAACAGCGGTAGGCCGCGGTTTTCAAGCTCTCCCACAAGCAGAGAAGCTGTTTGCAGCATGGAAAGTGCTTCTCCTAGCCTGGGAAGGCGAGCAAACGCCGTTTGGCCGCGCCTAGTGCACTCTCAGGCGGTTCGCTTGCAGGCAGGCTCGGAACAGCGTCAAACGCTGTTTCCGAGCTCCCCACAAGCAGAGAAGCTGTTTGCAGCACGGAAAACGCTTCTCCTAGCCTGGAGGAAGCGAGAAAACGCCGTTTGGCCGCGTCTAGTGCACTCTCCGCCGGTTCGCTTGCAGGCAGGCTTTGAACAGCGTCAAACGCTGTTTCCGAGCTCCCCAAAAGCAGAGAAGCTGTTTGCAGCACGGAAAACGCTTCTCCTAGCCTGGGGAAGCGAGAAAACGCCGTTTAGCCGCGTCTAGTGCACTCTCGCCGGTTCGCTTGCAGGCAGGCTTGGAACAGCGTCAAACGCTGTTTCCGAGCTCCCCACAAGCAGAGAAGCTGTTTGCAGCACGGAAAGTGCTCCTCCTAGCCTGGGAAGCGAGGAAAACGCGTTTGGCCGCCCGCCTAGTGCACTCTCCGGCGGTTCGCTTGCTTGGCAGGCTTGAACAGCGTTAAACGCTGTTCCGAGCTCACCACAAGCAGAGAAGCTGTTTGCAGCACGGAAAGTGCTTCTCTTAGCCTGGGGAAGCGAGAAAGCGCCTTTTGGCCGCGCCTAGTACTCTCAGAGGGTGCATGCTGCTGGCTGGCTGCGAACAGCGGCTAGGCGCGGTTTCCGAGCTCTCACAAGCAGAGAAGCTGTTTGCAGAACGGAAGGGCTTCTCTTAGCCTGGGAAGCGAGAAAACGCCTTTTGGCCGCGCCTCGTGCTTTCTCCGGCAGTACGCCGCAGGTTGGCTGCGAACAGCGGTAGGCGCGGTTTCCAAGCTCTCCACAAGCAGAGAAGCTGTTTGCAGCATGGAAAGTGCTTCTCCTAGCCTGGGAAGCGAGCAAACGCCGTTTGGCCGCGCCTAGTGCACTCTCAGGCGGTTCGCTTGCAGGCAGGCTCGGAACAGCGTCAAACGCTGTTTCCGAGCTCTCCACAAGCAGAGAAGCTGTTTGCAGCACGGCAAGTGCTTCTCTAGCCTGGGAAGCGAGAAAACGCCGTTTAGCTCGCGTCTAGTGCACTCTCCGCCGGTTCGCTTGCAGGCAGGCTTGGAACAGCGTCAAACGCTGTTTCCGAGCTCCCCACAAGCAGAGAAGCTGTTTGCAGCACGGAAAGTGCTCCTCCTAGCCTGGAAGCGAGAAAACGCCGTTTGGCCGCGCCTAGTGCACTCTCCGGCGGTTCGCTTGCTGGCAGGCTTGGAACAGCGTTAAACGCTGTTTCCAGAGCTCACCACAAGCAGAGAAGCTGTTTGCAGCACGGAAAGTGCTTCTCTTAGCCTGGGAAGCGAGAAAGCGCCTTTTGGCCGCGCCTAGTACTCTCAGAGGGTGCATGCTGCTGGCTGGCTGCGAAACCAGCGGCTAGGCGCGGTTTCCGAGCTCTCCACAAGCAGAGAAGCTGTTTGCAGAACGGAAAGGGCTTCTCTTAGCCTGGGAAGCGAGAAAACGCCTTTTGGCCGCGCCTCGTGCTTTCTCCGGCAGTACGTCGCAGGTTGGCTGCGAACAGCGGTAGGCGCGGTTTCCAAGCTCTCCACAAGCAGAGAAGCTGTTTGCAGCATGGAAAGTGCTTCTCCTAGCCTGGGAAGCGAGCAAACGCCGTTTGGCCGCGCCTAGTGCACTCTCAGGCGGTTCGCTTGCAGGCAGGCTCGGAACAGCGTCAAACGCTGTTTCCGAGCTCCCCACAAGCAGAGAAGCTGTTTGCAGCACGGAAAGTGCTCCTCCTAGCCTGGGAAGCGAGAAAACGCCGTTTGGGCGCGTCTAGTGCACTCTCCGCCGGTTCGCTTGCAGGCAGGCTTGGAACAGCGTCAAACGCTGTTTCCGAGCTCCCCACAAGCAGAGAAGCTGTTTGCAGCACGGAAAACGCTTCTCCTAGCCTGGGAAGCGAGGAAAACGCCGTTTGGCCGCGTCTAGTGCACTCTCCGCCGGTTCGCTTGCAGGCAGGCTTGGAACAGCGTCAAACGCTGTTTCCGAGCTCCCCACAAGCAGAGAAGCTGTTTGCAGCACGGAAAACGCTTCTCCTAGCCTGGGAAGCGAGAAAACGCCGTTTGGCCGCGTCTAGTGCACTCTCCGCCGGTTCGCTTGCAGGCAGGCTTGGAACAGCGTCAAACGCTGTTCCCGAGCTCCCCACAAGCAGAGAAGCTGTTTGCAGCACGGAAAACGCTTCTCCTAGCCTGGGAAGCGAGAAAACGCCGTTTGGCCGCGTCTAGTGCACTCTCTGCCGGTTCGCTTGCAGGCAGGCTTGGAACAGCGTCAAACGCTGTTTCCGAGCTCCCCACAAGCAGAGAAGCTGTTTGCAGCACGGAAAACGCTTCTCCTAGCCTGGGAAGCGAGAAAACGCCGTTTGGCCGCGTCTAGTGCACTCTCCGCCGGTTCGCTTGCAGGCAGGCTTGGAACAGCGTCAAACGCTGTTTCCGAGCTCCCCACAAGCAGAGAAGCTGTTTGCAGCACGGAAAACGCTTCTCCTAGCCTGGGAAGCGAGAAAACGCCGTTTGGCCGCGTCTAGTGCACTCTCCGCCGGTTCGCTTGCAGGCAGGCTTGGAACAGCTTCAAACGCTGTTTCCGAGCTCCCCACAAGCAGAGAAGCTGTTTGCAGCACGGAAAGTGCTTCTCCTAGCCTGGGAAGCGAGAAAACGCCGTTTGGCCGCGCCTAGTGCACTCTCCGGCAGTTCGCTTGCTGGCAGGCTTGGAACAGCGTTAAACGCTGTTTCCGAGCTCACCACAAGCAGAGAAGCTGTTTGCAGCACGGAAAGTGCTTCTCTTAGCCTGGGAAGCGAGAAAGCGCCTTTTGGCCGCGCCTAGTACTCTCAGAGGGTGCATGCTGCTGGCTGGCTGCGAACAGCGGCTAGGCGCGGTTTCCGAGCTCTCCACAAGGAGAGAAGCTGTTTGCAGAACGGAAAGGGCTTCTCTTAGCCTGGGAAGCGAGAAAACGCCTTTTGGCCGCGCCTCGTGCTTTCTCCAGCAGTACGCCGCAGGTTGGCTGCGAACAGCGGTAGGCGCGGGTTTCCAAGCTCTCCACAAGCAGAGAAGCTGTTTGCAGCATGGAAAGTGCTTCTCCTAGCCTGGGAAGCGAGCAAACGCCGTTTGGCCGCGCCTAGTGCACTCTCAGGCGGTTCGCTTGCAGGCAGGCTCGGAACAGCGTTAAACGCTGTTTCCGAGCTCTCCACAGGCAGAGAAGCTGTTTGCAGCACGGCAAGTGCTTCTCCTAGCCTGGGAAGCGAGAAAACGCCGTTTGGCCGCGCCGAGTGCACTCTCCGGCGGTTCGCTTGCAGGCAGGCTTGGAACAGCGTCAAACGCTGTTTCCGAGCTCCCCACAAGCAGAGAAGCTGTTTGCAGCACGGCAAGTGCTTCTCCTAGCCTGGGAAGCGAGCAAACGCCGTTTGGCCGCGCCGAGTGCACTCTCCGGCGGTTCGCTCGCAGGCCGGCCTGGAACAGCGTCAAACGCTGTTTCCGAGCTCTCCGCAGGCAGAGAAGCTGTTTGCAGCACGGCAAGTGCTTCTCCTAGCCTGGGAAGCGAGCAAACGCCGTTTGGCCGCGCCGAGTGCACTCTCCGGCGGTTCGCTCGCAGGCCGGCCTGGAACAGCGTCAAACGCTGTTTCCGAGCTCTCCACAGGCAGAGAAGCTGTTTGCAGCACGGCAAGTGCTTCTCCTAGCCTGGGAAGCGAGCAAACGCCGTTTGGCCGCGCCGAGTGCACTTTCTGGCGGTTCGCTCGCAGGCCGGCCTGGAACAGCGTCAAACGCTGTTTCCGAGCTCTCCACAGGCAGAGAAGCTGTTTGCAGCACGGCAAGTGCTTCTCCTAGCCTGGGAAGCGAGCAAACGCCGTTTGGCCGCGCCGAGTGCACTCTCCGGCGGTTCGCTCGCAGGCCGGCCTGGAACAGCGTCAAACGCTGTTTCCGAGCTCTCCACAGGCAGAGAAGCTGTTTGCAGCACGGCAAGTGCTTCTCCTAGCCTGGGAAGCGAGCAAACGCCGTTTGGCCGCGCCGAGTGCACTCTCCGGCGCTTCGCTCGCAGGCCGGCCTGGAACAGCGTCAAACGCTGTTTCCGAGCTCTCCACAGGCAGAGAAGCTGTTTGCAGCACAGCAAGTGCTTCTCCTAGCCTGGGAAGCGAGCAAACGCCGTTTGGCCGCGCCGAGTGCACTCTCCGGCGGTTCGCTCGCAGGCCGGCCTGGAACAGCGTCAAACGCTGTTTCCGAGCTCTCCACAGGCAGAGAAGCTGTTTGCAGCACGGCAAGTGCTTCTCCTAGCCTGGGAAGCGAGCAAACGCCGTTTGGCCGCGCCGAGTGCACTCTCCGGCGCTTCGCTCGCAGGCCGGCCTGGAACAGCGTCAAACGCTGTTTCCGAGCTCTCCACAGGCAGAGAAGCTGTTTGCAGCACGGCAAGTGCTTCTCCTAGCCTGGGAAGCGAGCAAACGCCGTTTGGCCGCGCCGAGTGCGCTCTCCGGCGGTTCGCTCGCAGGCCTGGCCTGGAACAGCGTCAAACGCTGTTTCCGAGCTCTCCACAAGCAGAGAAGCTGTTTGCAGCACGGCAAGTGCTTCTCCTAGCCTGGGAAGCGAGAAAACGCCTTTTGGCCGCGCCTCGTGCTTTCTCCGGCAGTACGCCGCAGGTTGGCTGCGAACAGCGGTAGGCGCGGTTTTCAAGCTCTCCACAAGCAGAGAAGCTGTTTGCAGCATGGAAAGTGCTTCTCCTAGCCTGGGAAGCGAGCAAACGCCGTTTGGCCGCGCCTAGTGCACTCTCAGGCGGTTCGCTTGCAGGCAGGCTCGGAACAGCGTCAAACGCTGTTTCCGAGCTCCCCACAAGCAGAGAAGCTGTTTGCAGCACGGAAAACGCTTCTCCTAGCCTGGGAAGCGAGGAAAACGCCGTTTGGCCGCGTCTAGTGCACTCTCCGCCGGTTCGCTTGCAGGCAGGCTTGGAACAGCGTCAAACGCTGTTTCCGAGCTCCCCACAAGCAGAGAAGCTGTTTGCAGCACGGAAAACGCTTCTCCTAGCCTGGGAAGCGAGAAAACGCCGTTTAGCCGCGTCTAGTGCACTCTCCGCCGGTTCGCTTGCAGGCAGGCTTGGAACAGCGTCAAACGCTGTTTCCGAGCTCCCCACAAGCAGAGAAGCTGTTTGCAGCACGGAAAGTGCTCCTCCTAGCCTGGGAAGCGAGAAAACGCCGTTTGGCCGCGCCTAGTGCACTCTCCGGCGGTTCGCTTGCTGGCAGGCTTGGAACAGCGTTAAACGCTGTTTCCGAGCTCACCACAAGCAGAGAAGCTGTTTGCAGCACGGAAAGTGCTTCTCTTAGCCTGGGAAGCGAGAAAGCGCCTTTTGGCCGCGCCTAGTACTCTCAGAGGGTGCATGCTGCTGGCTGGCTGCGAACAGCGGCTAGGCGCGGTTTCCGAGCTCTCCACAAGCAGAGAAGCTGTTTGCAGAACGGAAAGGGCTTCTCTTAGCCTGGGAAGCGAGAAAACGCCTTTTGGCCGCGCCTCGTGCTTTCTCCGGCAGTACGCCGCAGGTTGGCTGCGAACAGCGGTAGGCGCGGTTTCCAAGCTCTCCACAAGCAGAGAAGCTGTTTGCAGCATGGAAAGTGCTTCTCCTAGCCTGGGAAGCGAGCAAACGCCGTTTGGCCGCGCCTAGTGCACTCTCAGGCGGTTCGCTTGCAGGCAGGCTCGGAACAGCGTTAAACGCTGTTTCCGAGCTCTCCACAGGCAGAGAAGCTGTTTGCAGCACGGCAAGTGCTTCTCCTAGCCTGGGAAGCGAGAAAACGCCGTTTGGCCGCGCCGAGTGCACTCTCCGGCGGTTCGCTTGCAGGCAGGCTTGGAACAGCGCTAGGCACCGTTACCGAGCTCTCCACAAGCAGAGAAGCTGTTTGCAGCACGGAATGTGCTTCTCCTAGCCTGGGAAGCGAGCAAACGCCGTTTGGCCTCGCCTAGTGCACTCTCCGGCGGTTCGCTCGCAGGCAGGCTTGGAACAGCGTCAAACGCTGTTTCCGAGCTCTCCACAGGCAGAGAAGCTGTTTGCAGCACGGAAAACGCTTCTCCTAGCCTGGGAAGCGAGAAAACGCCGTTTGGCCGCGTCTAGTGCACTCTCCGCCGGTTCGCTTGCAGGCAGGCTTGGAACAGCGTCAAACGCTGTTTCCGAGCTCCCCACAAGCAGAGAAGCTGTTTGCAGCACGGCAAGTGCTTCTCCTAGCCTGGGAAGCGAGCAAACGCCGTTTGGCCGCGCCGAGTGCACTCTCCGGCGGTTCGCTCGCAGGCCGGCCTGGAACAGCGTCAAACGCTGTTTCCGAGCTCTCCACAGGCAGAGAAGCTGTTTGCAGCACGGCAAGTGCTTCTCCTAGCCTGGGAAGCGAGCAAACGCCGTTTGGCCGCGCCGAGTGCACTCTCCGGCGGTTCGCTCGCAGGCCGGCCTGGAACAGCGTCAAACGCTGTTTCCGAGCTCTCCACAGGCAGAGAAGCTGTTTGCAGCACGGCAAGTGCTTCTCCTAGCCTGGGAAGCGAGCAAACGCCGTTTGGCCGCGCCGAGTGCACTCTCCGGCGGTTCGCTCGCAGGCCGGCCTGGAACAGCGTCAAACGGTGTTTCCGAGCTCTCCACAGGCAGAGAAGCTGTTTGCAGCACGGCAAGTGCTTCTCCTAGCCTGGGAAGCGAGCAAACGCCGTTTGGCCGCGCCGAGTGCACTCTCCGGCGGTTCGCTCGCAGGCCGGCCTGGAACAGCGTCAAACGCTGTTTCCGAGCTCTCCACAGGCAGAGAAGCTGTTTGCAGCACGGCAAGTGCTTCTCCTAGCCTGGGAAGCGAGCAAACGCCGTTTGGCCGCGCCGAGTGCACTCTCCGGCGCTTCGCTCGCAGGCCGGCCTGGAACAGCGTCAATCGCTGTTTCCGAGCTCTCCACAGGCAGAGAAGCTGTTTGCAGCACGGCAAGTGCTTCTCCTAGCCTGGGAAGCGAGCAAACGCCGTTTGGCCGCGCCGAGTGCACTCTCCGGCGCTTCGCTCGCAGGCCGGCCTGGAACAGCGTCAAACGCTGTTTCCGAGCTCTCCACAGGCAGAGAAGCTGTTTGCAGCACGGCAAGTGCTTCTCCTAGCCTGGGAAGCGAGTAAACGCCGTTTGGCCGCGCCGAGTGCGCTCTCCGGCGGTTCGCTCGCAGGCCGGCCTGGAACAGCGTCAAACGCTGTTTCCGAGGTCTCAACAGGCAGAGAAGCTGTTTGCAGCACGGCAAGTGCTTCTCCTAGCCTGGGAAGCGAGCAAACGCCGTTTGGCCGCGCCGAGTGCACTCTCCGGCGGTTCGCTTGCAGGCAGGCTTGGAACAGCGTCAAACGCTGTTTCCGAGCTCCCCACAAGCAGAGAAGCTGTTTGCAGCACGGAAAGTGCTCCTCCTAGCCTGGGAAGCGAGAAAACGCCGTTTGGCCGCGCCTAGTGCACTCTCCGGCGGTTCGCTTGCTGGCAGGCTTGGAACAGCGTTAAACGCTGTTTCCGAGCTCACCACAAGCAGAGAAGCTGTTTGCAGCACGGAAAGTGCTTCTCTTAGCCTGGGAAGCGAGAAAGCGCCTTTTGGCCGCGCCTAGTACTCTCAGAGGGTGCATGCTGCTGGCTGGCTGCGAACAGCGGCTAGGCGCGGTTTCCGAGCTCTCCACAAGCAGAGAAGCTGTTTGCAGAACGGAAAGGGCTTCTCTTAGCCTGGGAAGCGAGAAAACGCCTTTTGGCCGCGCCTCGTGCTTTCTCCGGCAGTACGCCGCAGGTTGGCTGCGAACAGCGGTAGGCGCGGTTTCCAAGCTCTCCACAAGCAGAGAAGCTGTTTGCAGCATGGAAAGTGCTTCTCCTAGCCTGGGAAGCGAGCAAACGCCGTTTGGCCGTGCCTAGTGCACTCTCCGGCGGTTCGCTTGCTGGCAGGCTTGGAACAGCGTTAAACGCTGTTTCCGAGCTCACCACAAGCAGAGAAGCTGTTTGCAGCACGGAAAGTGCTTCTCTTAGCCTGGGAAGCGAGAAAGCGCCTTTTGGCCGCGCCTAGTACTCTCAGAGGGTGCATGCTGCTGGCTGGCTGCGAACAGCGGCTAGGCGCGGTTTCCGAGCTCTCCACAAGCAGAGAAGCTGTTTGCAGAACGGAAAGGGCTTCTCTTAGCCTGGGAAGCGAGAAAACGCCGTTTGGCCGCGCCTAGTGCACTCTCAGGCGGTTCGCTTGCAGGCAGGCTCGGAACAGCGTTAAACGCTGTTTCCGCGCTCTCCACAGGCAGAGAAGCTGTTTGCAGCACGGCAAGTGCTTCTCCTAGCCTGGGAAGCGAGCAAACGCCGTTTGGCCGCGCCTAGTGCACTCTCCGCCGGTTCGCTCGCAGGCAGGCTAGGAACAGCGTTAAACGCTGTTTCCGAGCTCCCCACAAGCAGAGAAGCTGTTTGCAGCACGGAAAACGCTTCTCCTAGCCTGGGAAGCGAGAAAACGCCGTTTGGCCGCGTCTAGTGCACTCTCCGCCGGTTCGCTTGCAGGCAGGCTTGGAACAGCGTCAAACGCTGTTTCCGAGCTCCCCACAAGCAGAGAAGCTGTTTGCAGCACGGAAAACGCTTCTCCTAGCCTGGGAAGCGAGAAAACGCCGTTTGGCCGCGTCTAGTGCACTCTCCGCCGGTTCGCTTGCAGGCAGGCTTGGAACAGCGTCAAACGCTGTTCCCGAGCTCCCCAGAAGCAGAGAAGCTGTTTGCAGCACGGGAAAACGCTTCTCCTAGCCTGGGAAGCGAGCAAACGCCGTTTAGCCGCGTCTAGTGCACTCTCCGCCGGTTCGCTTGCAGGCAGGCTTGGAACAGCGTCAAACGCTGTTTTCCGAGCTCCCCACAAGCAGAGAAGCTGTTTGCAGCACGGAAAACGCTTCTCCTAGCCTGGGAAGCGAGAAAACGCCGTTTGGCCGCGTCTAGTGCACTCTCCGCCGGGTTCGCTTGCAGGCAGGCTTGGAACAGCGTCAAACGCTGTTTCCGAGCTCCCACAAGCAGAGAAGCTGTTTGCAGCACGGAAAGTGCTCCTCCTAGCCTGGGAAGCGAGAAAAACGCCGTTTGGCCGCGCCTAGTGCACTCTCGGCAGTTCGCTTGCTGGCAGGCTTGGAACAGCGTTAAACGCTGTTTCCGAGCTCACCACAAGCAGAGAAGCTGTTTGCAGCACGGAAAGTGCTTCTCTTAGCCTGGAAGCGAGGAAAGCGCCTTTTGGCCGCGCCTAGTACTCTCAGAGGGTGCATGCTGCTGGCTGGCTGCGAACAGCGGCTAGGCGCGGTTCCGAGCTCTCCACAAGCAGAGAAGCTGTTTGCAGAACGGAAAGGGCTTCTCTTAGCCTGGGAAGCGAGAAAACGCCTTTTGGCCGCGCCTCGTGCTTTCTCCGGCAGTACGCCGCAGGTTGGCTGCGAACAGCGGTAGGCGGCGGTTTCCAAGCTCTCCACAAGCAGAGAAGCTGTTTGCAGCATGGAAAGTGCTTCTCCTAGCCTGGGAAGCGAGCAAACGCCGTTTGGCCGCGCCGAGTGCACTCTCCGCCGGTTCGCTTGCAGGCAGGCTTGGAACAGCGCTAGGCACCGTTACCGAGCTCTCCACAAGCAGAGAAGCTGTTTGCAGCACGGCAAGTGCTTCTCCTAGCCTGGGAAGCGAGAAAACGCCGTTTGGCCGCGCCTAGTGCACTCTCCGGCGGTTCGCTCGCAGGCAGGCTTGGAACAGCGTCAACGCTGTTTCCGAGCTCTCCACAGGCAGAGAAGCTGTTTGCAGCACGGAAAACGCTTCTCCTAGCCTGGGAAGCGAGAAAACGCCGTTTGGCCGCGTCTAGTGCACTCTCCGCCGGTTCGCTTGCAGGCAGGCTTGGAACAGCGTCAAACGCTGTTCCCGAGCACCCACAAGCAGAGAAGCTGTTTGCAGCACGGAAAACGCTTCTCCTAGCCTGGGAAGCGAGAAAACGCCGTTTGGCCGCGTCTAGTGCACTCTCCGCCGGTTCGCTTGCAGGCAGGCTTGGAACAGCGTCAAACGCTGTTCCCGAGCTCCCCACAAGCAGAGAAGCTGTTTGCAGCACGGAAAACGCTTCTCCTAGCCTGGGAAGCGAGAAAACGCCGTTTGGCCGCGTCTAGTGCACTCTCTGCCGGTTCGCTTGCAGGCAGGCTTGGAACAGCGTCAAACGCTGTTTCCGAGCTCCCCACAAGCAGAGAAGCTGTTTGCAGCACGGAAAACGCTTCTCCTAGCCTGGGAAGCGAGAGAAAACGCCGTTTGGCCGCGTCTAGTGCACTCTCCGCCGGTTCGCTTGCAGGCAGGCTTGGAACAGCGTCAAACGCTGTTTCCGAGCTCCCCACAAGCAGAGAAGCTGTTTGCAGCACGGAAAACGCTTCTCCTAGCCTGGAAGCGAGAGAAACGCCGTTTGGGCCGCGTCTAGTGCACTCTCCGCCGGTTCGCTTGCAGGCAGGCTTGGAACAGCTTCAAACGCTGTTTCCGAGCTCCCCACAAGCAGAGAAGCTGTTTGCAGCACGGAAAGTGCTTCTCCTAGCCTGGGAAGCGAGGAAAACGCCGTTTGGCCGCGCCTAGTGCACTCTCCGGCAGTTCGCTTGCTGGCAGGCTTGGAACAGCGTTAAACGCTGTTTCCGAGCTCACCACAAGCAGAGAAGCTGTTTGCAGCACGGAAAGTGCTTCTCTTAGCCTGGGAAGCGAGAAAGCGCCTTTTGGCCGCGCCTAGTACTCTCAGAGGGTGCATGCTGCTGGCTGGCTGCGAACAGCGGCTAGGCGCGGTTTCCGAGCTCTCCACAAGGAGAGAAGCTGTTTGCAGAACGGAAAGGGCTTCTCTTAGCCTGGGAAGCGAGAAAACGCCTTTTGGCCGCGCCTCGTGCTTTCTCCAGCAGTACGCCGCAGGTTGGCTGCGAACAGCGGTAGGCGCGGTTTCCAAGCTCTCCACAAGCAGAGAAGCTGTTTGCAGCATGGAAAGTGCTTCTCCTAGCCTGGGAAGCGAGCAAAACGCCGTTTGGCCGCGCCTAGTGCACTCTCAGGCGGTTCGCTTGCAGGCAGGCTCGGAACAGCGTTAAACGCTGTTTCCGAGCTCTCCACAGGCAGAGAAGCTGTTTGCAGCACGGCAAGTGCTTCTCCTAGCCTGGGAAGCGAGAAAACGCCGTTTGGCCGCGCCGAGTGCACTCTCCGGCGGTTCGCTTGCAGGCAGGCTTGGAACAGCGTCAAACG
Organism: Chamaea fasciata; assembly: GCF_029207755.1. Lineage (NCBI taxonomy): Eukaryota > Metazoa > Chordata > Aves > Passeriformes > Sylviidae > Chamaea > Chamaea fasciata. The sequence goes on from NW_027094645.1 coordinate 63,636, forward strand.
CTGTTTCCGAGCTCCCCACAAGCAGAGAAGCTGTTTGCAGCACGGGCAAGTGCTTCTCCTAGCCTGGGAAGCGAGCAAACGCCGTTTGGCCGCGCCGAGTGCACTCTCCGGCGGTTCGCTCGCAGGCCGGCCTGGAACAGCGTCAAACGCTGTTTCCGAGCTCTCCGCAGGCAGAGAAGCTGTTTGCAGCACGGCAAGTGCTTCTCCTAGCCTGGGAAGCGAGCAAACGCCGTTTGGCCGCGCCGAGTGCACTCTCCGGCGGTTCGCTCGCAGGCCGGCCTGGAACAGCGTCAAACGCTGTTTCCGAGCTCTCCACAGGCAGAGAAGCTGTTTGCAGCACGGCAAGTGCTTCTCCTAGCCTGGGAAGCGAGCAAACGCCGTTTTGGCCGCGCCGAGTGCACTTTCTGGCGGTTCGCTCGCAGGCCGGCCTGGAACAGCGTCAAACGCTGTTTCCGAGCTCTCCACAGGCAGAGAAGCTGTTTGCAGCACGGCAAGTGCTTCTCCTAGCCTGGGAAGCGAGCAAACGCCGTTTGGCCGCGCCGAGTGCACTCTCCGGCGGTTCGCGCTCGCAGGCCGGCCTGGAACAGCGTCAAACGCTGTTTCCGAGCTCTCACAGGCAGAGAAGCTGTTTGCAGCAGCACGTGCAAGTGCTTCTCCTAGCCCTGGGAAGCGAGCAAAACGCCGTTTGGCCGCGCCGAGTGCACTCTCCTCGGCGCTTCGCTCGCAGGCCGGCCTGGAACAGCGTCAAACGCTGTTTCCGAGCTCTCCACAGGCAGAGAAGCTGTTTGCAGCACAGCAAGTGCTTCTCCTAGGCCTGGGAAGCGAGCAAACGCCGTTTGGCCGCGCCGAGTGCACTCTCCGGCGGTTCGCTCGCAGGCCGGCCTGGAACAGCGTCAAACGCTGTTTCCGAGCTCTCCACAGGCAGAGAAGCTGTTTGCAGCACGGCAAGTGCTTCTCCTAGCCTGGGAAGCGAGCAAACGCCGTTTGGCCGCGCCGAGTGCACTCTCCGGCGCTTCGCTCGCAGGCCGGCCTGGAACAGCGTCAAACCGCTGTTTCCCGAGCTCTCCACAGGCAGAGAAGCTGTTTGCAGCACGGCAAGTGCTTCTCCTAGCCTGGGAAGCGAGCAAACGCCGTTTGGCCGCGCCGAGTGCGCTCTCCGGCGGTTCGCTCGCAGGCCTGGCCTGGAACAGCGTCAAACGCTGTTTCCGAGCTCTCCACAAGCAGAGAAGCTGTTTGCAGCACGGCAAGTGCTTCTCCTAGCCTGGGAAGCGAGAAAACGCCTTTTGGCCGCGCCTCGTGCTTTCTCCGGCAGTACGCCGCAGGTTGGCTGCGACAGCGGTAGGCGCGGTTTTCAAGCTCTCCACAAGCAGAGAAGCTGTTTGCAGCATGGAAAGTGCTTCTCCTAGCCTGGGAAGCGAGCAAACGCCGTTTGGCCGCGCCTAGTGCACTCTCAGGCGGTTCGCTTGCAGGCAGGCTCGGAACAGCGTCAAACGCTGTTTCCGAGCTCCCCACAAGCAGAGAAGCTGTTTGCAGCACGGAAAACGCTTCTCCTAGCCTGGGAAGCGAGAAAACGCCGTTTGGCCGCGTCTAGTGCACTCTCCGCCGGTTCGCTTGCAGGCAGGCTTGGAACAGCGTCAAACGCTGTTTCCGAGCTCCCCACAAGCAGAGAAGCTGTTTGCAGCACGGAAAACGCTTCTCCTAGCCTGGGAAGCGAGAAAACGCCGTTTAGCCGCGTCTAGTGCACTCTCCGCCGGTTCGCTTGCAGGCAGGCTTGGAACAGCGTCAAACGCTGTTTCCGAGCTCCCCACAAGCAGAGAAGCTGTTTGCAGCACGGAAAGTGCTCCTCCTAGCCTGGGAAGCGAGAAAACGCCGTTTGGCCGCGCCTAGTGCACTCTCCGGCGGTTCGCTTGCTGGCAGGCTTGGAACAGCGTTAAACGCTGTTTCCGAGCTCACCACAAGCAGAGAAGCTGTTTGCAGCACGGAAAGTGCTTCTCTTAGCCTGGGAAGCGAGAAAGCGCCTTTTGGCCGCGCCTAGTACTCTCAGAGGGTGCATGCTGCTGGCTGGCTGCGAACAGCGGCTAGGCGCGGTTTCCGAGCTCTCCACAAGCAGAGAAGCTGTTTGCAGAACGGAAAGGGCTTCTCTTAGCCTGGGAAGCGAGAAAACGCCTTTTGGCCGCGCCTCGTGCTTTCTCCGGCAGTACGCCGCAGGTTGGCTGCGAACAGCGGTAGGCGCGGTTTCCAAGCTCTCCACAAGCAGAGAAGCTGTTTGCAGCATGGAAAGTGCTTCTCCTAGCCTGGGAAGCGAGCAAACGCCGTTTGGCCGCGCCTAGTGCACTCTCAGGCGGTTCGCTTGCAGGCAGGCTCGGAACAGCGTTAAACGCTGTTTCCGAGCTCTCCACAGGCAGAGAAGCTGTTTGCAGCACGGCAAGTGCTTCTCCTAGCCTGGGAAGCGAGAAAACGCCGTTTGGGCCGCGCCGAGTGCACTCTCCGGCGGTTCGCTTGCAGGCAGGCTTGGAACAGCGCTAGGCACCGTTACCGAGCTCTCCACAAGCAGAGAAGCTGTTTGCAGCACGGAATGTGCTTCTCCTAGCCTGGGAAGCGAGCAAACGCCGTTTGGCCTCGCCTAGTGCACTCTCCGGCGGTTCGCTCGCAGGCAGGCTTGGAACAGCGTCAACGCTGTTTCCGGAGCTCTCCACAGGCAGAGAAGCTGTTTGCAGCACGGAAAACGCTTCTCCTAGCCTGGGAAGCGAGAAAACGCCGTTTGGCCGCGTCTAGTGCACTCTCTCCGCCGGTTCGCTTGCAGGCAGGCTTGGAACAGCGTCAAACGCTGTTTCCGAGCTCCCCACAAGCAGAGAAGCTGTTTGCAGCACGGCAAGTGCTTCTCCTAGCCTGGGAAGCGAGCAAACGCCGTTTGGCCGCGGCCGAGTGCACTCTCCGGCGGCTTCGCTCGCAGGCCGGCCTGGAACAGCGTCAAACGCTGTTTCCGAGCTCTCCACAGGCAGAGAAGCTGTTTGCAGCACGGCAAGTGCTTCTCCTAGCCTGGGAAGCGAGCAAACGCCGTTTGGCCGCGCCGAGTGCACTCTCCGGCGGTTCGCTCGCAGGCCGGCCTGGAACAGCGTCAAACGCTGTTTCCGAGCTCTCCACAGGCAGAGAAGCTGTTTGCAGCACGGCAAGTGCTTCTCCTAGCCTGGGAAGCGAGCAAACGCCGTTTGGCCGCGCCGAGTGCACTCTCCGGCGGTTCGCTCGCAGGCCGGCCTGGAACAGCGTCAAACGCTGTTTCCGAGCTCTCCACAGGCAGAGAAGCTGTTTGCAGCACGGCAAGTGCTTCTCCTAGCCTGGAAGCGAGCAAACGCCGTTTGGCCGCGCCGAGTGCACTCTCCGGCGGTTCGCTCGCAGGCCGGCCTGGAACAGCGTCAATCGGCTGTTTCCGAGCTCTCCACAGGCAGAGAAGCTGTTTGCAGCACGGCAAGTGCTTCTCCTAGCCTGGGAAGCGAGCAAACGCCGTTTGGCCGCGCCGAGTGCACTCTCCGGCGCTTCGCTCGCAGGCCGGCCTGGAACAGCGTCAAACGCTGTTTCCGAGCTCTCCACAGGCAGAGAAGCTGTTTGCAGCACGGCAAGTGCTTCTCCTAGCCTGGGAAGCGAGCTAAACGCCGTTTGGCCGCGCGCGAGTGCACTCTCCGGCGCTTCGCTCAGCAGGGACCCCCAGGCCTGAACAGCGTCATAACGCTGTTTCCGAGCTCTCCCACAGGCTGAGAAGCTGTTTGCAGCACGGCAAGTGCTTCTCCTAGCCTGGGAAGCGAGTAAACGCCGTTTGCCG
>NW_027094646.1:0-67100 GCF_029207755.1 Chamaea fasciata
TGTTTCATGAGGAAAGTAAAGTCAGCTGGCCAGGTGCCTGATGTCAGTTTGTAGGAGGCCTTTGGCCCTCCATGGGAAGCCAGGCTTCCTGCCTGTGGCAGCTTGCATCTGGAAGAAATCCTGTTTCGTTCGGGATTGTAGGTAGCCGGAGCTACATGCAAGGCTGGGAGAGCAGGGAACAAAGGATGACCTGTTTTTAGGAGTAAGTAAAGTCAGCGGCCCAGGTGCCTGATGTCAGTTTGTCGGTGACCTTTGGCCCTCCAACGGAAGCAAGTCTTCCAGTTTGTGGCAGTTTGCATCTGGAAGAAATGCTGTTCCGTTCGGGATTGTAGGTGGCCGAGGCCAAATGCCCGGCAGAGGGAGTTGGGCACAAAGGATGGCCTGTTTCCAGGGGTAAGTAAAGTCAGCTGCCCAGGTGCCTGATGTCAGTTTGTAGGAGGCCTTTGGTCCTCCATGGGAAGCCAGGCTTCGCGCTTGTGGCAGCTTGCATCGGGAAGAAATCCTGTTCCGTTCGGGATTGTAGGTGGCCGATGCCAGGTGCCCGGCAGAGGGAGTTGGGCACAAAGCATGGCCTGTTTCCAGGGGTAAGTAAAGTCATGTGGGCAGGTGCCTGATGTCAGTTTGTAGGAGGCCTTTGGCCCTCCAAGTGAAGCCACGTTTCCAGCTTGTGGCAGCTTGCCTCTGGAAGAACTCCTGTTCCGTTCGGGATTGTAGGTGGCCGAGGCCAGGTGCCCGGCAGAGGGAGTTGGGCACAAAGGATGGCCTGTTTCCAGAAGTAAGTAAAGTCAGCGGCCCAGGTGCCTGATGTCAGTTTGTAGGAGGCCTTTGGCGCTTTAACGGAAGCCAGGCTTCCTGCTTGTGGCAGCTTGCATCTGGAAGAAATCCTGTTCTGTTCGGGATTGTAGGTAGCCAGAGCTGTGGGACCGGCAGAGGGAGATGGGCACAAATGATGGCCTGTTTCCAGGGGTAAGTAAAGTCAGCTGCCCAGGTGCCTGATGTCAGTTTGTAGGAGGCCTTTGGCCCTCCAAGTGAAGCAAGTCTTCCTGTTCAAGGCAGCTTGCATCTGGAAGAAATGCTGTTCCGTTCGGGATTGTAGGTGGCCGAGCCCAGTAGCCTGGCTGAGAGAGTTGGGCACAAATGATGTCCTGTTTCCAGAAGTAAGTTAAGTCAGCTGCCCAGGTGCCTGATGTCAGTTTGTAGGAGGCCTTTGGCCCTCCATGATAAGCCAGGTTTCCTGCTTGTGGCAGCTTGCATCTGGAAGAAATCCTGTTCCGTTCAGGATTGTAGGTGGCCGAGGCCTGGTGCCCAGCAGAGGGAGTTGGGCACAAAGGATGGCCTGTTTCCAGGGGTAAGTAAAGTCAGCTGCCCAGGTGCCTGATGTCAGTTTGTAGGAGGCCTTTGGCGCTCCAACGGAAGCCAGGCTTCCTGCTTGTGGCAGGTTGCATCTGGAAGAAATCCTGTTCTGTTCGGGATTGTAGGTGGCCGGAGCTGTGTGCCCGGCTGAGGGAGTTGGGCACAAAGGATGGGCTGTTTCCAGGGGTAAGTACCGTCAGCTGCCCAGGTGCCTGATGTCAGTTTGTAGGAGGCCTTTGGCCCTCCATGGGAAGCCAGGTTTCCTGCTTGTGGCAGCTTGCATCTGGAAGAAATCCTGTTTCGTTCGGGATTGTAGGTGGCCGAGGCCAGGTGCCCGGCAGAGGGAGTTGGGCACAAAGGATGGCCTGTTTCCAGGGGTAAGTAAAGTCAGCTGTCTAGGTGCCTGATGTCAGTTTGTAGGAGGCCTTTGGCCCTCCAAGGGAAGCTTGTCTTCCTGTTTGTGGCAGCTTGGATCTGGAAGAAATCCTTTTCCGTTCGGGATTGTAGGTGGGTGAGGCTTGGTGCCCGGCAGAGGGAGTTGGGCACAAAGGATGGCCTGTTTCCAGGGATAAGTAAAGTCAGCTCCCCAGGTGCCTGATGTAAGTTTTTAGGAGGCCTTTCGCCCTCCAAGTGAAGCCAGGCTTCCAGCTTGTGGCAGCTTGCATCTGGAAGAAATCCTGTTTCGTTCGGGATTGTAGGTGGCCGAGGCCAGGTGCCCAGCAGAGTGAGTTGGGCACAAAGGATGGGCTGTTTCCAGGGGTAAGTAAAGTCAGCTGCCCAGGTGCCTGATGTCAGTTTGTAGGAGGCCTTCGGCCCTCCATGGGAAGCCAGGCTTCCTGCTTGTGGCAGCTTGCATCTGGAAGAAATCCTGTTCCGTTCGGGATTGAAGGTGTCATATGCCCGGTGCCCGCCACACGGAGTTGGGCACCAAGGATGGCCCTTTTCCAGGGGTAAGTAAAGTCAGCTGCCCAGGTGCCTGATGTCAGTTTGAAGGGGCCTCTGGCCCTCCAAGGGAAGCCAGGCTTCCAGCTTGTGGCAGCTTGCATCTGGAAGAAATCCTTTTCCATTCGGGATTGTAGGTGGCCGAAGCCGGGTTCCCGCCACACAAAGTTGGGCACTAAGGATGGCCTTTTTCCAGGGGTAAGTAAAGTCAGCTGCCCAGATGCCTGATGTCAGTTTGTATGCGGCCTTTGGCCCTTCATGGGAAGCCAGGCTTCCAGCTTGTGGCAGCTTGCATCTGGAAGAAATCCTTTTCCGTTCTGGATTGTAGGTGGCCGAGGCCTGGTGCCCGGCAGAGGGAGTTGGGCAGAAATGATGGCCTGTTTCATGAGGAAAGTAAAGTCAGCTGGCCAGGTGCCTGATGTCAGTTTGTAGGAGGCCTTTGGCCCTCCATGGGAAGCCAGGCTTCCTGCCTGTGGCAGCTTGCATCTGGAAGAAATCCTGTTTCGTTCGGGATTGTAGGTAGCCGGAGCTACATGCAAGGCTGGGAGAGCAGGGAACAAAGGATGACCTGTTTTTAGGAGTAAGTAAAGTCAGCGGCCCAGGTGCCTGATGTCAGTTTGTCGGTGACCTTTGGCCCTCCAACGGAAGCAAGTCTTCCAGTTTGTGGCAGTTTGCATCTGGAAGAAATGCTGTTCCGTTCGGGATTGTAGGTGGCTGAGGCCAAATGCCCGGCAGAGGGAGTTGGGCACAAAGGATGGCCTGTTTCCAGGGGTAAGTAAAGTCAGCTGCCCAGGTGCCTGATGTCAGTTTGTAGGAGGCCTTTGGTCCTCCATGGGAAGCCAGGCTTCGCGCTTGTGGCAGCTTGCATCGGGAAGAAATCCTGTTCCGTTCGGGATTGTAGGTGGCCGATGCCAGGTGCCCGGCAGAGGGAGTTGGGCACAAAGCATGGCCTGTTTCCAGGGGTAAGTAAAGTCAGCTGCCCAGGTGCCTGATGTCAGTTTGTAGGAGGCCTTTGGCCCTCCAAGTGAAGCCACGTTTCCAGCTTGTGGCAGCTTGCATCTGGAAGAACTCCTGTTCCATTCGGGATTGTAGGTGGCCGAGGCCAGGTGCCCGGCAGAGGGAGTTGGGCACAAAGGATGGCCTGTTTCCAGAAGTAAGTAAAGTCAGCGGCCCAGGTGCCTGATGTCAGTTTTTAGGAGGCCTTTGGCGCTTTAACGGAAGCTAGGCTTCCTGCTTGTGGCAGCTTGCATCTGGAAGAAATCCTGTTCTGTTCGGGATTGTAGGTAGCCAGAGCTGTGGGACCGGCAGAGGGAGATGGGCACAAATGATGGCCTGTTTCCAGGGGTAAGTAAAGTCAGCTGCCCAGGTGCCTGATGTCAGTTTGTAGGAGGCCTTTGGCCCTCCAAGTGAAGCAAGTCTTCCTGTTCAAGGCAGCTTGCATCTGGAAGAAATGCTGTTCCGTTCGGGATTGTAGGTGGCCGAGCCCAGTAGCCCGGCTGAGAGAGTTGGGCACAAATGATGTCCTGTTTCCAGAAGTAAGTTAAGTCAGCTGCCCAGGTGCCTGATGTCAGTTTGTAGGACGCCTTTGGCCCTCCATGATAAGCCAGGTTTCCTGCTTGTGGCAGCTTGCATCTGGAAGAAATCCTGTTCCGTTCAGGATTGTAGGTGGCCGAGGCCTGGTGCCCGGCAGAGGGAGTTGGGCACAAAGGATGGCCTGTTTCCAGGGGTAAGTAAAGTCAGCTGCCCAGGTGCCTGATGTCAGTTTAAAGGTGGCTATTGGTCCTCCATGGAAAGCATGGCTTCCAGCTTGTGGCAGCTTGCATCGGGAAGTAATCCTGTTCCGTTCGGGATTATAGGCGGCTGAGGCCAGGTGCCCAGAAGAGAGATTTGGGCACAAATGATGGCCTGTTTCATGAGGAAAGAAAAGTCAGCTGCCCAGGTGCATGATGTCAGTTTGTAGGAGGCCTTTGGTCCTCCATGGGAAGCCAGGCTTCCTGCTTGTGGCAGCTTGCATCGGGAAGAAATCCTGTTTCGTTCGGGATTGTAGGTGGCCGATGCCAGGTGCCCGGCAGAGGGAGTTGGGCACAAAGGATGGCCTGTTTCCAGGGGTAAGTAAAGTCAGCGGCCCAGGTGCCTGATGTCAGTTTGTAGGAGGCCTTTGGCGCTCCAACGGAAGCCAGGCTTCCTGCTTGTGGCAGCTTGCATCTGGAAGAAATCCTGTTCTGTTCGGGATTGTAGGTGGCCGGAGCTGTGTGCCCGGCTGAGGGAGTTGGGCACAAAGGATGGGCTGTTTCCAGGGGTAAGTACCGTCAGCTGCCCAGGTGCCTGATGTCAGTTTGTAGGAGGCCTTTGGCCCTCCATGGGAAGCCAGGTTTCCTGCTTGTGGCAGCTTGCATCTGGAAGAAATCCTGTTTCGTTCGGGATTGTAGGTGGCCGAGGCCAGGTGCCCGGCAGAGGGAGTTGGGCACAAAGGATGGCCTGTTTCCAGGGGTAAGTAAAGTCAGCTGTCTAGGTGCCTGATGTCAGTTTGTAGGAGGCCTTTGGCCCTCCAAGGGAAGCTTGTCTTCCTGTTTGTGGCAGCTTGGATCTGGAAGAAATCCTTTTCCGTTCGGGATTGTAGGTGGGTGAGGCTTGGTGCCCGGCAGAGGGAGTTGGGCACAAAGGATGGCCTGTTTCCAGGGATAAGTAAAGTCAGCTCCCCCGGTGCCTGATGTAAGTTTTTAGGAGGCCTTTCGCCCTCCAAGTGAAGCCAGGCTTCCAGCTTGTGGCAGCTTGCATCTGGAAGAAATCCTGTTTCGTTCGGGATTGTAGGTGGCCGAGGCCAAGTGCCCGGCAGAGTGAGTTGGGCACAAAGGATGGGCTGTTTCCAGGGGTAAGTAAAGTCAGCTGCCCAGGTGCCTGATGTCAGTTTGTAGGAGGCCTTCGGCCCTCCATGGGAAGCCAGGCTTCCTGCTTGTGGCAGCTTGCATCTGGAAGAAATCCTGTTCCGTTCGGGATTGTAGGTGGCCGGAGCTGGGTGCCCGGCAGAGGGAGTTGGACACAAAGGATGGGCTGTTTCCAGGGGTAAGTAAAGTCAGCTGCCCAAATGCCTGATGTCAGTTTGTAGGAGGCCTTTGGCCCTCCATGATAAGCCAGGTTTCCTGCTTGTGGCAGCTTGCATCTGGAAGAAATCCTGTTCCGTTCGGGATTGAAGGTGTCATATGCCCGGTGCCCGCCACACGGAGTTGGGCACCAAGGATGGCCCTTTTCCAGGGGTAAGTAAAGTCAGCTGCCCAGGTGCCTGATGTCAGTTTGAAGGGGCCTCTGGCCCTCCAAGGGAAGCCAGGCTTCCAGCTTGTGGCAGCTTGCATCTGGAAGAAATCCTTTTCCATTCGGGATTGTAGGTGGCCGAAGCCGGGTTTCCGCCACACAAAGTTGGGCACAAAGGATGGCCTTTTTCCAGGGGTAAGTAAAGTCAGCTGCCCAGATGCCTGATGTCAGTTTGTATGCGGCCTTTGGCCCTTCATGGGAAGCCAGGCTTCCAGCTTGTGGCAGCTTGCATCTGGAAGAAATCCTTTTCCGTTCTGGATTGTAGGTGGCCGAGGCCGGGTGCCCGGCAGAGCGAGTTGGGCACAAAGGATGGCCTGCTTCCCGGGGTAAGTAAAGTCAGCTGCCCAGGTGCCTGATGTCAGTTTGTAGGAGGCCTATGGCCCTCCAAGGGTTTCCAGGCTTCCTGTTTGGAGCAGCTTGCATCTGGAAGAAATCCTGTTCCGTTCGGGATTGAATGTGTCATATGCCGAGTGCCCACCAGGCGGAGTTGCGCACAAAGGAGAACCGCTTTCCAGGGGTAAGTAACGTCACCTGCCCAGGTGCCTGGTGACAGTTTGTAGGAGGCCTTTGGCCCTCCATGGGAAGCCAGGCTTCCAGTTTGTGGCAGCTTGCATCTGGAAGAAATCCTGTTTCGTTCGGGAATGTAGGTAGACGAGGCGTGGTGCCGGGCAGAGGGAGTTGGGCACAAAGGCTGGCTTCGTTCCTGGGGTAAGTAAAGTCAGCTGCCCAGGTGCCTGATGTCAGTTTGTTAGAGGCCATTGGCCCTCCAAGGGATGCCTGCCTTCCAGCTTGTGGCAGCTGGCATCTGGAAGAAATCCTGTTCCGTTCTGGATTGTAGGTGGCCAAAGCGGGGTGCCCGCCACACGGAGTTGGGCACAAAGGATGGCTTATTTCCAGAAGGAAGTAAAGTCAGCTGGCCAGGTGCCTGATGTGTGTTAGTAGGTGGCCTTTGGCCCTCCAAGGGAAGCCAGCCATCCAGTTTGTGGCATCTTTAACCTCGAAGAAATCCTGTTTCGTTTGGAATTGTAGGTGCCCGTGGCCAAGAGCCCTCCACAGGGAGTAGGGTACAAAAGAATGGCGTGTTTCCAGGGGTTAGTGGAGTCACCTGCCCTCGTGCCTGATGTCAGTTTGTATTAGGACTTTGGCCCTCCAAGGGATTCCAGTCTTCCTGTTTAAAGCAGCATGCATCTGGAAGGAATCCTGTTCCGTTCGGGATTGTAGGTGGCCAAGGCCGGGTGCCCGCCACACAGAGTTGAGCACAAAGGATCGCTTCTTTCCAGGGGAAAGTAAAGTCAGCTGCCCAGGTGCCTGATGTCTGTTAATAGGAGGCCTTTGGCCCTCCAAGGGAAGCCAGCCATCCAGTTTGTGGCAGCTTTAACCTGGAAGAAATCCTGTTCCGTTTGGGATTGTAGGTGGCCGAGGTCGGGTGCCCCGCAGAGGGAGTTGGGCACAAAGGATGGCCTGTTTCCAGGGGTAAGTAAAGTCAGCTGCCCAGGTGCCCAATGTCAGTTTGTAGGAGGCCCTTCGCCCTCCAAGGGAAGCTGGGCTTGCAACTTGTGGCAGCTTGCATCTGGAAGAATTCTGTTCCGTTCGGGATTGTAGGTGGCCGAGGCCGGGTACCCGGCAGATGGAGTTGGGCACAAAGGATGGCCCGTTTCCAGGGGTAAGTATACTCACCTGCCCAAGTGCCTGATGTCAGTTTGTAGGAGGCCTTTGGCCCATCACGGGAAGCCAGGATTCCAGCTTGTGGCAGCTTGCATCTGGAAGAAATCCTGTTCTGTTCAAGATTGTAGGTGGCTGAGGCCGGGTGCCGGGCAGAGGGAGTTGGGAACAAAGGATGGCCTGTTTCCAGGGGTTAGTAAAGTCAGCTGCCCAGGTGTCTCATGTCAGTTTGTAGCAGGCCTTTGGCCCTCCATGGGAAGCCTGGCTTCCAGCTTGTGGCAGCTTGCATCTGGAAGAAATGCTGATCCGTTCGGGATTGTAGGTGGCCGAGGCCAGGTGCCCGGCAGAGGGAGTTCGGAACAAATGATGGCCTGTTTCCAGGGGTAAGTAAAGTTAGCTGCCCAGGTGCCTGGTGTCAGTTTGTAGGAGGCCTTTGGCCCGCCAAGGGAAGCTAGTCTTCCAGTTTGTGGCAGCTTGCATCTGGAAGAAATGCGGTTTTGCTTGGGAGTGTAGGTGGCCGAGGCCTGGTGCCTGGCAGAGGGAGTTGGGCACAAATGATGGACTGTTTCCAGGGGTAAGTAAAGTCAGCTGCCCAGGTGCCTGATGTCAGTTTGTAGCAGGCCTTTGGCCCTCCATGGGAAGCCAGGCTTCCAGCTGTGGCAGCTTGCATCTGGAAGAAATCCTGTTCCGTTCGGGATTGTAGGTGGACGAGGCCAGGTGCCTGGCAGAGGAAATTGGGCATAAAGGATGGCCTGTTTCCAGGGGTAAGTAAAGTCAGCTGCCCAGGTGCCTGATGTCAGTTTGTAAGAGGCCTTTGGCCCTCCAAGGGAAGCCAGGCTTCCAGCTTGTGGCAGCTTGCATCTGGAAGAAATCCTGTTCCGTTTGGGATTGTAGGTGGCCGAGGCCTGGTGCCCGGCAGAGGGAGTTGGGCACAAATGATGGCCTGTTTCCAGGGCTAAGTAAAGTCAGCTGCCCAGGTGCCTGATGTCAGTTTGTAGCAGGCCTTTGGCACTGCAAGGGAAGCTAGTCTTCCAGTTTGTGGCAGCATGCATCTGGAAGAAATCCTGTTCCGTTCGGGATTGTAGGTGGCCGAGGCCAGGTGCCCGGCAGAGGGAGTTGGGCACAAAGGATGGCCTGTTTCCAGGGGTAAGTAAAGTTAGCTGCCCAGGTGCCTGATGTCAGTTTGTAGGAGGCCTTTGGCTCTCCAAGGGAAGAAGTCTTCCAGTATGTGGCAGCTTGCATCTTGAAGAAATGCTGTTCTACTCATGATTGTAGGTGGTCGAGGCCAGGTGCCCGGCAGAGGGAGTTGGGCACAAATGATGGCCTGTTTCCAGGGGTAAGTAAAGTCAGCTGCCCAGGTGCCTGATGTCAGTTTGTAGCAGGCCTTTGGCCCTCCATGGGAAGCCAGGCTTCCAGCTTGTGGCAGCTTGCATCTGGAAGAAATCCTGTTCCGTTCGGCGTTGTAGGTGTCCGGAGTTGGGTGGCCTGCTGAGGGAGTAGGGAGCAAAGGATGGCCTGTTTCCAGGGGTAAGTAAAGTCAGCTGCCCAGGTGCCTGATGTCAGTTTGTAGGAGGCCTTTGGCCCTCCAAGGGAAGCTAGTGTTCCAGTTTGTGGCAGCTTGCATCTGGAAGAACTCCTGTTCCGTTCGGGATTGTAGGTGGCCGAGGCCAGGTGCCCGGCAGAGGGAGTTGGGCACAAATGATGGCCTGTTTCCAGGGGTAAGTAAATTCAGCTGACAAGGTGCCTGATGTCAGTTTGTAGGAGGCATTTGGCTTTTCAAGGGAAACTAGTCTTCCAGCTGTGGCAGCTTGCATCTGGAAGAAATCCTGTTCCATTCGGGATTGTAGGTGGCCGAGGCCAGGTGCCCGGCAGAGGGAGTTGGGCACAAATGATGGCCTGTTTCCAGGGGTTAGTAAAGTTAGCTGCCCAGGTGCCTAGTGTCAGTTTGTAGGAGGCCTTTGGCCCTCCAAGGGAAGCTAGTCTTCCAGCTTGTGGCAGCTTGCATCTTGAAGAAATGCTGTTCTGCTCGGGATTGTAGGTGGCCGAGGCCTGGTGCCTGGCAGAGGGAGTTGGGCACAAATGATGGACTGTTTCCAGGGGTAAGTAAAGTCAGCTGCCCAGGTGCCTGATGTCAGTTTGTAGCAGGCCTTTGGCCCTCCATGGGAAGCCAGGCTTCCAGCTTGTGGCAGCTTGCATCTGGAAGAAATCCTGTTCCGTTCAGGATTGTAGGTGGCCGAGGCCAGGTGCCCGGCAGAGGGAGTTTGGCACAAATTATGGCCTGTTTCCAGGGGTAAGTAAAGTCAGCTGCCCAGGTGCCTGATGTCAGTTTGTAGGAGGCCTTTGGCCCTCCAAGAGCAGCCAGGCTTCCAGCTTGTGGCAGCTTGCATCTGGAAGAAATCCTGTTCCGCTTGGGATCGTAGGTGGCCGAGGCCTGGTGTCCGGCAGAGGGAGTTGGGAACAAAGGATGGCCTGTTTCCAGGGGTAAGTAAAGTTAGCTGGCCAGGTGCTTAGTGTCAGTTTGTAGGAGGCCTTTGGCCCTCCAAGGGAAGCTAGTCTTCCAGTTTGTGGCTGCTTGCATCTGGAAGAAATCCTGTTCTATTTGAGAATGTAGGTGGCCGAGGCCTGCAGCCCGGCAGAGGGAGTTGGGCACAAATGATGGCCTGTTTCCCGAGGTAAGTAAAGTCAGCTTCCCATGTGCCTGATGTCAGTTTGTAGGAGGCCTTTGGCCCTCTAAGGGAAGCTAGTCTTCCAGTTTGTGGCAGCTTGCATCTGGAAGAAATCCTGTTCCGTTCGGGATTGTAGGTGGCCGAGGCCAGGTGCCCGGCAGAGGGAGTTGGGCACAAATTATGGCCTATTTCCAGGGGTAAGTAAAGTCAGCTGCCCAGGTGCCTGATGTCAGTTTGTAGGAGGCCTTTGGCCCTCCAAGGGAAGCTAGTGTTCCAGTTTGTGGCAGCTTGCATCTGGAAGAAATCCTGTTCCGTTCGGGATTGTAGGTGGCCGAGGCCAGGTGCCCGGCAGAGGGAGTTGGGCACAAAGGATGGCCTGTTTCCAGGGGTAAGTAAAGTCACCTACCCAGATACCTGATGTCAGTTTGTAGGAGGCCTTTGGCCCTCCAAGGTAAGCCAGGCTTCCAGCTTGTGGCAGCTTGCATCTGGAAGACATCCTGTCCTGTTCAAGATTGTAGGTGGCAGAGGCCATGTGCCCGGCAGAGGGAGTTGGGCACAAAGGATGGCCTGATTCCCGGGGTAAGTAAAGTCACCTACCCAGATACCTGATGTCAGTTTGTAGGAGGCCTTTGGCCCTCCAAGGGAAGCTGGGCTTCCAGCTGGTGGCAGCTTGCATCTGGAAGAAATCCTGTTCCGTTCTGGATTATAGGTGGCCGAGGCCGGGTGCCCGGCAGATGGAGTTGGGCACAAAGGATGGCCTATTTCCAGGGGTAAGTAAAGTCAGCTGCCCAGGTGCCTGATGTCAGTTTGTAGGAGGCCTTTGGCCCTCCAAGGGAAGCCAGGCTTCCAGCTTGTGGCAGCTTGCATCTGGAAGAAATCCTGTTCCATTCGAGATTGTAGGTGGCTGAGGCCAGGTGCCCGGCAGAGGGAGTTGGGCACAAATGATGGCCTGTTTCCAGGGGTAAGTAAAGTCAGCTGCCCAGGTGCTTGATGTCAGTTTGTAGGAGGCCTTTGGCCCTTGAAGAGCAGCCAGGCTTCCAGCTTGTGATAGCTTGCATCTTGAAGAAATCCTGCTCCGTTTGGGATCGTAGGTGGCCGAGGCCTGGTGCCCGGCTAAGGGAGTTGGGAACAAAGGATGGCCTGTTTCCAGTGGTAAGTAAAGTCAGCTGCCCAGGTGCCTGATGTCAGTTTGTAGGACGCCTTTGGCCCTCCAAGGCAAGCAAGTCTTCCAGATTGTGGCAGCTTGCATCTGGAAGAAATCCTGTTCCATTCGGGATTGTAGGTGGCCGAGGCCACGTGCCCGGCAGAGGGAGTTGGGCACAAATGATGGCCTGTTTCTAAGGGTAAGTAAAGTCAGCTGCCCAGGTGCATGATGTCAGTTTGTAAGTGACCTTTGGCCCTCCATGGGAAGCCAGGCTTCCAGCTTGAGGCAGCTTGCATCTGGAAGAAATCCTGTTCCGTTCGGGATTATAGGTGGCCGAGGCCAGGTGCCCGGCAGAGGGAGTTGGGCACAAAGGATGGCCTGTTTCCAGGGGTAAGTAAAGTCAGCTGCCCAGGTGCCTGATGTCAGTTTGCAGGTGGCTATTGTTCCTCCATGGGATGCCAGGCTTCCAGCTTGTGGCAGCTTGCATCTGGAAGAAATCCTGTTCCGTTTGGGATTGTAGGTGGCCGAGGCCTGGTGCCCGGCAGAGGGAGTTGGGCACAAATGATGGCCTGTTTCCAGGGCTAAGTAAAGTCAGCTGCCCAGGTGCCTGATGTCAGTTTGTAGGAGGCCTTTGGCCCTCCAAGGGAAGCTAGTCTTCCAGTTTGTGGCAGCATGCATCTGGAAGAAATCCTGTTCCGTTCAGGATTGTAGGTGGCCGAGGCCAGGTGCCCGGCAGAGGGAGTTGGGCTCAAATGATGGCCTGTTTCCAGGGGTAAGTAAAGTTAGCTGCCCAGGTGCCTGATGTCAGTTTGTAGGAGGCCTTTGGCCCTCCAAGGGAAGCTAGTGTTCCAGTTTGTGGCAGCTTGCATCTGGAAGAACTCCTGTTCCGTTCGGGATTGTAGGTGGCCGAGGCCAGGTGCCCGGCAGAGGGAGTTGGGCACAAATGATGGCCTGTTTCCAGGGGTAAGTAAATTCAGCTGACAAGGTGCCTGATGTCAGTTTGTAGGAGGCATTTGGCTTTTCAAGGGAAACTAGTCTTCCAGCTGTGGCAGCTTGCATCTGGAAGAAATCCTGTTCCATTCGGGATTGTAGGTGGCCGAGGCCAGGTGCCCGGCAGAGGGAGTTGGGCACAAATGATGGCCTGTTTCCAGGGGTTAGTAAAGTTAGCTGCCCAGGTGCCTAGTGTCAGTTTGTAGGAGGCCTTTGGCCCTCCAAGGGAAGCTAGTCTTCCAGCTTGTGGCAGCTTGCATCTTGAAGAAATGCTGTTCTGCTCGGGATTGTAGGTGGCCGAGGCCTGGTGCCTGGCAGAGGGAGTTGGGCACAAATGATGGACTGTTTCCAGGGGTAAGTAAAGTCAGCTGCCCAGGTGCCTGATGTCAGTTTGTAGCAGGCCTTTGGCCCTCCATGGGAAGCCAGGCTCCTAGCTTGTGGCAGCTTGCATCTGGAAGAAATCCTGTTCCGTTCAGGATTGTAGGTGGCCGAGGCCAGGTGCCCGGCAGAGGGAGTTGGGCACAAATTATGGCCTGTTTCCAGGGGTAAGTAAAGTCAGCTGCCCAGGTGCCTGATGTCAGTTTGTAGGAGGCCTTTGGCCCTCCAAGAGCAGCCAGGCTTCCAGCTTGTGGCAGCTTGCATCTGGAAGAAATCCTGTTCCGCTTGGGATTGTAGGTGGCCGAGGCCTGGTGTCCGGCAGAGGGAGTTGGGAACAAAGGATGGCCTGTTTCCAGGGGTAAGTAAAGTTAGCTGGCCAGGTGCTTAGTGTCAGTTTGTAGGAGGCCTTTGGCCCTCCAAGGGAAGCTAGTCTTCCAGTTTGTGGCTGCTTGCATCTGGAAGAAATCCTGTTCTATTTGAGAATGTAGGTGGCCGAGGCCTGCAGCCCGGCAGAGGGAGTTGGGCACAAATGATGGCCTGTTTCCCGAGGTAAGTAAAGTCAGCTTCCCATGTGCCTGATGTCAGTTTGTAGGAGGCCTTTGGCCCTCTAAGGGAAGCTAGTCTTCCAGTTTGTGGCAGCTTGCATCTGGAAGAAATCCTGTTCCGTTCGGGATTGTAGGTGGCCGAGGCCAGGTGCCCGGCAGAGGGAGTTGGGCACAAATTATGGCCTATTTCCAGGGGTAAGTAAAGTCAGCTGCCCAGGTGCCTGATGTCAGTTTGTAGGAGGCCTTTGGCCCTCCAAGGGAAGCTAGTGTTCCAGTTTGTGGCAGCTTGCATCTGGAAGAAATCCTGTTCCGTTCGGGATTGTAGGTGGCCGAGGCCAGGTGCCCGGCAGAGGGAGTTGGGCACAAAGGATGGCCTGTTTCCAGGGGTAAGTAAAGTCACCTACCCAGATACCTGATGTCAGTTTGTAGGAGGCCTTTGGCCCTCCAAGGTAAGCCAGGCTTCCAGCTTGTGGCAGCTTGCATCTTGAAGACATCCTGTCCTGTTCAAGATTGTAGGTGGCAGAGGCCATGTGCCCGGCAGAGGGAGTTGGGCACAAAGGATGGCCTGATTCCCGGGGTAAGTAAAGTCACCTACCCAGATACCTGATGTCAGTTTGTAGGAGGCCTTTGGCCCTCCAAGGGAAGCTGGGCTTCCAGCTGGTGGCAGCTTGCATCTGGAAGAAATCCTGTTCCGTTCTGGATTATAGGTGGCCGAGGCCGGGTGCCCGGCAGATGGAGTTGGGCACAAAGGATGGCCTATTTCCAGGGGTAAGTAAAGTCAGCTGCCCAGGTGCCTGATGTCAGTTTGTAGGAGGCCTTTGGCCCTCCAAGGGAAGCCAGGCTTCCAGCTTGTGGCAGCTTGCATCTGGAAGAAATCCTGTTCCATTCGAGATTGTAGGTGGCTGAGGCCAGGTGCCCGGCAGAGGGAGTTGGGCACAAATGATGGCCTGTTTCCAGGGGTAAGTAAAGTCAGCTGCCCAGGTGCCTGATGTCAGTTTGTAGGAGGCCTTTGGCCCTTGAAGAGCAGCCAGGCTTCCAGCTTGTGATAGCTTGCATCTTGAAGAAATCCTGCTCCGTTTGGGATCGTAGGTGGCCGAGGCCTGGTGCCCGGCTAAGGGAGTTGGGAACAAAGGATGGCCTGTTTCCAGGGGTAAGTAAAGTCAGCTGCCCAGGTGCCTGATGTCAGTTTGTAGGACGCCTTTGGCCCTCCAAGGCAAGCAAGTCTTCCAGATTGTGGCAGCTTGCATCTGGAAGAAATCCTGTTCCATTCGGGATTGTAGGTGGCCGAGGCCACGTGCCCGGCAGAGGGAGTTGGGCACAAATGATGGCCTGTTTCTAAGGGTAAGTAAAGTCAGCTGCCCAGGTGCATGATGTCAGTTTGTAAGTGACCTTTGGCCCTCCATGGGAAGCCAGGCTTCCAGCTTGAGGCAGCTTGCATCTGGAAGAAATCCTGTTCCGTTCGGGATTATAGGTGGCCGAGGCCAGGTGCCCGGCAGAGGGAGTTGGGCACAAAGGATGGCCTGTTTCCAGGGGTAAGTAAAGTCAGCTGCCCAGGTGCCTGATGTCAGTTTGCAGGTGGCTATTGTTCCTCCATGGGATGCCAGGCTTCCAGCTTCTGGCAGCTTGCATCTGGAAGAAATCCTGTTCCGTTTGGGATTGTAGGTGGCCGAGGCCTGGTGCCCGGCAGAGGGAGTTGGGCACAAATGATGGCCTGTTTCCAGGGCTAAGTAAAGTCAGCTGCCCAGGTGCCTGATGTCAGTTTGTAGGAAGCCTTTGGCCCTCCAAGGGAAGCTAGTCTTCCAGTTTGTGGCAGCATGCATCTGGAAGAAATCCTGTTCCGTTCAGGATTGTAGGTGGCCGAGGCCAGGTGCCCGGCAGAGGGAGTTGGGCTCAAATGATGGCCTGTTTCCAGGGGTAAGTAAAGTTAGCTGCCCAGGTGCCTGATGTCAGTTTGTAGGAGGCCTTTGGCCCTCCAAGGGAAGCTATTCTTCCAGTTTGTGGCAGCTTGCATCTGGAAGAAATCCTGTTCCGTTCGGGATTGTAGGTGGCCGAGGCCAGGTGCCCGGCAGAGGGAGTTGGGCACAAATGATGGCCACTTTCCAGGGGTTAGTAAAGTCAGCTGCCCAGGTGTCTGATGTCAGTTTGTAGCAGGCCTTTGGCCCTCCATAAGAAGCCTTGCTTCCAGCTTGTTGCAGCATGCATCTGGAAGAAATGCTGTTCCGTTCGGGATTGTAGGTGGCCGAGGCCAGGTGCCCGGCAGAGGGAGTTGGGAACAAAGGATGGCCTGTTTCCAGGGGTAAGTAAAGTCAGCTGCCCAGGTGCCTGATGTCAGTTTGTAGGAGGCCTTTGGCCCTCCAAGGCAAGCAAGTCTTCCAGATTGTGGCAGCTTGCATCTGGAAGAAATCCTGTTCCATTCGGGATTGTAGGTGGCCGAGGCCAGGTGCCCGGCCGAGGGAGTTGGGCACAAATTATGGCCTGTTTCCAGGGGTAAGTAAAGTCAGCTGCCCAGGTGCCTGATGTCAGTTTGTAGGAGGCCTTTGGCCCTCCAAGAGCGGCCAGGCTTCCAGCTTGTGGTAGCTTGCATCTGGAAGAAATCCTGTTCCGTTTGGGATTGTAGGTGGCCGAGGCCTGGTGCCCGGCAGAGGGAGTTGGGCACAAATGATGGCCTGTTTCCAGGGGTAAGTAAAGTCAGCTGCCCAGGTGCCTGATGTCAGTTTGTAGGAGGCCTTTGGCCCTGCAAGGGAAGCTAGTCTTCCAGTTTGTGGCAGCATGCATCTGGAAGAAATCCTGTTCCGTTCGGGATTGTAGGTGGCCGAGGCCAGGTGCCCGGCAGAGGGAGTTGGGCACAAAGGATGGCCTGTTTCCAGGGGTAAGTAAAGTTAGCTGCCCAGGTGCCTGATGTCAGTTTGTAGGAGGCCTTTGGCCCTCCAAGGGAAGCTAGTCTTCCAGTTTGTGGCAGCTTGCATCTTGAAGAAATGCTGTTCTACTCATGATTTTAGGTGATCGAGGCCAGGTGCCCGGCAGAGGGAGTTGGGCACAAATGATGGCCTGTTTCCAGGGGTAAGTAAAGTCAGCTGCCCAGGTGCCTGATGTCAGTTTGTAGGAGGCCTTTGGCCCTCCACGGGAAGCCAGGCTTCCAGCTTGTGGCAGCTTGCATCTGGAAGAAATCCTGTTCGGTTCGGCGTTGTAGGTGTCCGGAGCCGGGTGGCCTGCTGAGGGAGTAGGGAACAAAGGATGGCCTGTTTCCAGGGGGAAGTAAAGTCAGCTGCCCAGGTGCCTGATGTCAGTTTGTAGGAGGCCTTTGGCCCTCCAAGGGAAGCTAGTCTTCCAGTTTGTGGCAGCTTGCATCTGGAAGAAATCCTGTTCCGTTCGGGATTGTAGGTGGCCGAGGCCAGGTGCCCGGCAGAGGGAGTTGGGCACAAATGATGGCCACTTTCCAGGGGTTAGTAAAGTCAGCTGCCCAGGTGTCTGATGTCAGTTTGTAGCAGGCCTTTGGCCCTCCATAAGAAGCCTTGCTTCCAGCTTGTTGCAGCATGCATCTGGAAGAAATGCTGTTCCGTTCGGGATTGTAGGTGGCCGAGGCCAGGTGCCCGGCAGAGGTAGTTGGGAACAAAGGATGGCCTGTTTCCAGGGGTAAGTAAAGTCAGCT
The DNA here is from genome assembly GCF_029207755.1 of Chamaea fasciata. Lineage (NCBI taxonomy): Eukaryota > Metazoa > Chordata > Aves > Passeriformes > Sylviidae > Chamaea > Chamaea fasciata. Next base: position 16,639 of record NW_027094646.1, read on the forward strand.
GCCCAGGTGCCTGATGTCAGTTTGTAGGAGGCCTTTGGCCCTCCAAGGCAAGCAAGTCTTCCAGATTGTGGCAGCTTGCATCTGGAAGAAATCCGGTTCCATTCGGGATTGTAGGTGGCCGAGGCCAGGTGCCCGGCCGAGGGAGTTGGGCACAAATTATGGCCTGTTTCCAGGGGTAAGTAAAGTCAGCTGCCCAGGTGCCTGATGTCAGTTTGTAGGAGGCCTTTGGCCCTCCAAGAGCAGCCAGGCTTCCAGCTTGTGGTAGCTTGCATCTTGAAGAAATCCTGTTCCGTTTGGGATCGTAGGTGGCCGAGGCCTGGTGCCCGGCAAAGGGAGTTGGGAACAAAGGATGGCCTGTTTCCAGGGGTAAGTAAAGTCAGCTGCCCAGGTGCCTGATGTCAGTTTGTAGGAGGCCTTTGGCCCTCCAAGGCAAGCAAGTCTTCCAGATTGTGGCAGCTTGCATCTGGAAGAAATCCTGTTCCATTCGGGATTGTAGGTGGCCGAGGCCAGGTGCCCGGCAGAGGGAGTTGGGCACAAATGATGGCCTGTTTCTAAGGGTAGGTAAAGTCATCTGCCCAGGTGCATGATGTCAGTTTGTAAGTGGCCTTTGGCCCTCCATGGGAAGCCAGGCTTCCAGCTTGTGGCAGCTTGCATCTGGAAGAAATCCTGTTCCGTTCGGAATTATAGGTGGCCGAGGCCAGGTGCCCGGCAGAGGGAGTTGGGCACAAAGAATGGCCTGTTTCCAGGGGTAAGTAAAGTCAGCTGCCCAGGTGCCTGATGTCAGTTTTCAGGTGGCTATTGTTCCTCCATGGGATGCCAGGCTTCCAGCTTGTGGCAACTTGCATCTGGAAGAAATCCTGTTCCGTTTCGGATTGTAGGTGGCCGAGGCCTGGTGCCCGGCAGAGGGAGTTGGGAACAAAGGATGGCCTGTTTCAAGGGGTAAGTAAAGTTAGCTGCCCAGGTGCCTGATGTCAGTTTGTAGGAGGCCTTTGGCCCTCCAAGGGAAGCTAGTCTTCCAGTTTGTGGCAGCTTGCATCTTGAAGAAATGCTGTTCTAATCATGATTGTAGGTGGTCGAGGCCAGGTGCCCGGCAGAGGGAGTTGGGCACAAATGATGGCCTGTTTCCAGGGGTAAGTAAAGTCAGCTGCCCAGGTGCCTGATGTCAGTTTGTAGGAGGCCTTTGGCCCTCCAAGGGAAGCTAGTCTTCCAGTTTGTGGCAGCTTGCATCTGGAAGAAATCCTGTTCCGTTCGGGATTGTAGGTGGCCGAGGCCAGGTGCCCGGCAGAGGGAGTTGGGCACAAATGATGGCCACTTTCCAGGGGTTAGTAAAGTCAGCTGCCCAGGTGTCTGATGTCAGTTTGTAGCAGGCCTTTGGCCCTCCATAAGAAGCCTGGCTTCCACCTTGTTGCAGCATGCATCTGGAAGAAATGCTGTTCCGTTCGGGATTGTAGGTGGCCGAGGCCAGGTGCCCGGCAGAGGTAGTTGGGAACAAAGGATGGCCTGTTTCCAGGGGTAAGTAAAGTCAGCTGCCCAGGTGCCTGATGTCAGTTTGTAGGAGGCCTTTGGCCCTCCAAGGCAAGCAAGTCTTCCAGATTGTGGCAGCTTGCATCTGGAAGAAATCCTGTTCCATTCGGGATTGTCGGTGGCCGAGGCCAGGTGCCCGGCCGAGGGAGTTGGGCACAAATTATGGCCTGTTTCCAGGGGTAAGTAAAGTCAGCTGCCCAGGTGCCTGATGTCAGTTTGTAGGAGGCCTTTGGCCCTCCAAGAGCAGCCAGGCTTCCAGCTTGTGGTAGCTTGCATCTTGAAGAAAGCGTGTTCCGTTTGGGATCGTAGGTGGCCGAGGCCTTGTGCCCGGCTAAGGGAGTTGGGAACAAAGGATGGCCTGTTTACAGGGGTAAGTAAAGTCAGCTGCCCAGGTGCCTGATATCAGTTTGTAGGAGGCCTTTGGCCCTCCAAGGCAAGCAAGTCTTCCAGATTGTGGCAGCTTGCATCTGGAAGAAATCCTGTTCCATTCGGGATTGTAGGTGGCCGAGGCCTGGTGCCCGGCAGAGGGAGTTGGGCACAAATGATGGCCTGTTTCTAAGGGTAGGTAAAGTCATCTGCCCAGGTGCATGATGTCAGTTTGTAAGTGGCCTTTGGCCCTCCATGGGAAGCCAGGCTTCCAGCTTGTGGCAGCTTGCATCTGGAAGAAATCCTGTTCCGTTTGGGATTGTAAGTGGCCGAGGCCTGGTGCCCGGCAGAGGGAGTTGGGCACAAATGATGGCCTGTTTCCAGGGCTAAGTAAAGTCAGCTGCCCAGGTGCCTGATGTCAGTTTGTAGGAGGCCTTTGGCCCTGCAAGGGAAGCTAGTCTTCCAGTTTGTGGCAGCATGCATCTGGAAGAAATCCTGTTCCGTTCGGGATTGTAGGTGGCCGAGGCCAGGTGCCCGGCAGAGGGAGTTGGGCACAAAGGATGGCCTGTTTCCAGGGGTAAGTAAAGTTAGCTGCCCAGGTGCCTGATGTCAGTTTGTAGGAGGCCTTTGGCCCTCCAAGGGAAGCTCGTCTTCCAGTTTGTTGCAGCTTGCATCTTGAAGAAATGCTGTTCTACTCATGATTTTAGGTGATCGAGGCCAGGTGCCCGGCAGAGGGAGTTGGGCACAAATGATGGCCTGTTTCCAGGGGTAAGTAAAGTCAGCTGCCCAGGTGCCTGATGTCAGTTTGTAGCAGGCCTTTGGCCCTCCATGGGAAGCCAGGCTTCCAGCTTGTGGCAGCTTGCATCTGGAAGAAATCCTGTTCGGTTCGGCGTTGTAGGTGTCCGGAGCCGGGTGGCCTGCTGAGGGAGTAGGGAACAAAGGATGGCCTGTTTCCAGGGGTAAGTAAAGTCAGCTGCCCAGGTGCCTGATGTCAGTTTGTAGGAGGCCTTTGGCCCTCCAAGGGAAGCTAGTCTTCCAGTTTGTGGCAGCTTGCATCTGGAAGAAATCCTGTTCCGTTCGGGATTGTAGGTGGCCGAGGCCAGGTGCCCGGCAGAGGGAGTTGGGCACAAATGATGGCCGCTTTTCAGGGGTTAGTAAAGTCAGCTGCCCAGGTGTCTGATGTCAGTTTGTAGCAGGCCTTTGGCCGTCCATAAGAAGCCTTGCTTCCAGCTTGTTGCAGCATGCATCTGGAAGAAATGCTGTTCCGTTCGGGATTGTAGGTGGCCGAGGCCAGGTGCCCGGCAGAGGGAGTTGGGAACAAAGGATGGCCTGTTTCCAGGGGTAAGTAAAGTCAGCTGCCCAGGTGCCTGATGTCAGTTTGTAGGAGGCCTTTGGCCCTCCAAGGCAAGCAAGTCTTCCAGATTGTGGCAGCTTACATCTGGAAGAAATCCTGTTCCATTCGGGATTGTAGGTGGCCGAGGCCAGGTGCCCGGCCGAGGGAGTTGGGCACAAATTATGGCCTGTTTCCAGGGGTAAGTAAAGTCAGCTGCCCAGGTGCCTGATGTCAGTTTGTAGGAGGCCTTTGGCCCTCCAAGAGCAGCCAGGCTTCCAGCTTGTGGTAGCTTGCATCTTGAAGAAATCCTGTTCCGTTTGGGATCGTAGGTGGCCGAGGCCTGGTGCCCGGCTAAGGGAGTTGGGAACAAAGGATGGCCTGTTTCCAGGGGTAAGTAAAGTCAGCTGCCCAGGTGCCTGATGTCAGTTTGTAGGAGGCCTTTGGCCCTCCAAGGCAAGCAAGTCTTCCAGATTGTGGCAGCTTGCATCTGGAAGAAATCCTGTTCCATTCGGGATTGTAGGTGGCCGAGGCCAGGTGCCCGGCAGAGGGAGTTGGGCACAAATGATGGCCTGTTTCTAAGGGTAGGTAAAGTCATCTGCCCAGGTGCATGATGTCAGTTTGTAAGTGGCCTTTGGCCCTCCATGGGAAGCCAGGCTTCCAGCTTGTGGCAGCTTGCATCTGGAAGAAATCCTGTTCCGTTCGGGATTATAGGTGGCCGAGGCCAGGTGCCCGGCAGAGGGAGTTGGGCACAAAGAATGGCCTGTTTCCAGGGGTAAGTAAAGTCAGCTGCCCAGGTGCCTGATGTCAGTTTTCAGGTGGCTATTGTTCCTCCATGGGATGCCAGGCTTCCAGCTTGTGGCAGCTTGCATCTGGAAGAAATCCTGTTCCGTTTGGGATTGTAGGTGGCCGAGGCCTGGTGCCCGGCAGAGGGAGTTGGGCACAAATGATGGCCTGTTTCCAGGGCTAAGTAAAGTCAGCTGCCCAGGTGCCTGATGTCAGTTTGTAGGAGGCCTTTGGCCCTGCAAGGGAAGCAAGTCTTCCAGTTTGTGGCAGCATGCATCTGGAAGAAATCTTGTTCCGTTCGGGATTGTAGGTGGCCGAGGCCTGGTGCCCGGCAGAGGGAGTTGGGCACAAAGGATGGCCTGTTTCAAGGGGTAAGTAAAGTTAGCTGCCCAGGTGCCTGATGTCAGTTTGTAGGAGGCCTTTGGCCCTCCAAGGGAAGCTAGTCTTCCAGTTTGTGGCAGCTTGCATCTTGAAGAAATGCTGTTCTACTCATGATTGTAGGTGGTCGAGGCCAGGTGCCCGGCAGAGGGAGTTGGGCACAAATGATGGCCTGTTTCCAGGGGTAAGTAAAGTCAGCTGCCCAGGTGCCTGATGTCAGTTTGTAGCAGGCCTTTGGCCCTCCATAAGAAGCCTGGCTTCCACCTTGTTGCAGCATGCATCTGGAAGAAATGCTGTTCCGTTCGGGATTGTAGGTGGCCGAGGCCAGGTGCCCGGCAGAGGTAGTTGGGCACAAAGGATGGCCTGTTTCCAGGGGTAAGTAAAGTCAGCTGCCCAGGTGCCTGATGTCAGTTTGTAGGAGGCCTTTGGCCCTCCAAGGCAAGCAAGTCTTCCAGATTGTGGCAGCTTGCATCTGGAAGAAATCCTCTTCCATTCGGGATTGTAGGTGGCCGAGGCCTGGTGCCCGGCAGAGGGAGTTGGGCACAAATGATGGCCTGTTTCTAAGGGTAGGTAAAGTCATCTGCCCAGGTGCATGATGTCAGTTTGTAAGTGGCCTTTGGCCCTCCATGGGAAGCCAGGCTTCCAGCTTGTGGCAGCTTGCATCTGGAAGAAATCCTGTTCCGTTTGGGATTGTAAGTGGCCGAGGCCTGGTGCCCGGCAGAGGGAGTTGGGCACAAATGATGGCCTGTTTCCAGGGCTAAGTAAAGTCAGCTGCCCAGGTGCCTGATGTCAGTTTGTAGGAGGCCTTTGGCCCTGCAAGGGAAGCTAGTCTTCCAGTTTGTGGCAGCATGCATCTGGAAGAAATCCTGTTCCGTTCGGGATTGTAGGTGGCCGAGGCCAGGTGCCCGGCAGAGGGAGTTGGGCACAAAGGATGGCCTGTTTCCAGGGGTAAGTAAAGTTAGCTGCCCAGGTGCCTGATGTCAGTTTGTAGGAGGCCTTTGGCCCTCCAAGGGAAGCTCGTCTTCCAGTTTGTTGCAGCTTGCATCTTGAAGAAATGCTGTTCTACTCATGATTTTAGGTGATCGAGGCCAGGTGCCCGGCAGAGGGAGTTGGGCACAAATGATGGCCTGTTTCCAGGGGTAAGTAAAGTCAGCTGCCCAGGTGCCTGATGTCAGTTTGTAGCAGGCCTTTGGCCCTCCATGGGAAGCCAGGCTTCCAGCTTGTGGCAGCTTGCATCTGGAAGAAATCCTGTTCGGTTCGGCGTTGTAGGTGTCCGGAGCCGGGTGGCCTGCTGAGGGAGTAGGGAACAAAGGATGGCCTGTTTCCAGGGGTAAGTAAAGTCAGCTGCCCAGGTGCCTGATGTCAGTTTGTAGGAGGCCTTTGGCCCTCCAAGGGAAGCTAGTCTTCCAGTTTGTGGCAGCTTGCATCTGGAAGAAATCCTGTTCCGTTCGGGATTGTAGGTGGCCGAGGCCAGGTGCCCGGCAGAGGGAGTTGGGCACAAATGATGGCCGCTTTTCAGGGGTTAGTAAAGTCAGCTGCCCAGGTGTCTGATGTCAGTTTGTAGCAGGCCTTTGGCCGTCCATAAGAAGCCTTGCTTCCAGCTTGTTGCAGCATGCATCTGGAAGAAATGCTGTTCCGTTCGGGATTGTAGGTGGCCGAGGCCAGGTGCCCGGCAGAGGGAGTTGGGAACAAAGGATGGCCTGTTTCCAGGGGTAAGTAAAGTCAGCTGCCCAGGTGCCTGATGTCAGTTTGTAGGAGGCCTTTGGCCCTCCAAGGCAAGCAAGTCTTCCAGATTGTGGCAGCTTGCATCTGGAAGAAATCCTGTTCCATTCGGGATTGTAGGTGGCCGAGGCCAGGTGCCCGGCCGAGGGAGTTGGGCACAAATTATGGCCTGTTTCCAGGGGTAAGTAAAGTCAGCTGCCCAGGTGCCTGATGTCAGTTTGTAGGAGGCCTTTGGCCCTCCAAGAGCAGCCAGGCTTCCAGCTTGTGGTAGCTTGCATCTTGAAGAAATCCTGTTCCGTTTGGGATCGTAGGTGGCCGAGGCCTGGTGCCCGGCTAAGGGAGTTGGGAACAAAGGATGGCCTGTTTCCAGGGGTAAGTAAAGTCAGCTGCCCAGGTGCCTGATGTCAGTTTGTAGGAGGCCTTTGGCCCTCCAAGGCAAGCAAGTCTTCCAGATTGTGGCAGCTTGCATCTGGAAAAAATCCTCTTCCATTCGGGATTGTAGGTGGCCGAGGCCAGGTGCCCGGCAGAGGGAGTTGGGCACAAATGATGGCCTGTTTCTAAGGGTAGGTAAAGTCATCTGCCCAGGTGCATGATGTCAGTTTGTAAGTGGCCTTTGGCCCTCCATGGGAAGCCAGGCTTCCAGCTTGTGGCAGCTTGCATCTGGAAGAAATCCTGTTCCGTTCGGGATTATAGGTGGCCGAGGCCAGGTGCCCGGCAGAGGGAGTTGGGCACAAAGAATGGCCTGTTTCCAGGGGTAAGTAAAGTCAGCTGCCCAGGTGCCTGATGTCAGTTTTCAGGTGGCTATTGTTCCTCCATGGGATGCCAGGCTTCCAGCTTGTGGCAGCTTGCATCTGGAAGAAATCCTGTTCCGTTTGGGATTGTAGGTGGCCGAGGCCTGGTGCCCGGCAGAGGGAGTTGGGCACAAATGATGGCCTGTTTCCAGGGCTAAGTAAAGTCAGCTGCCCAGGTGCCTGATGTCAGTTTGTAGGAGGCCTTTGGCCCTGCAAGGGAAGCAAGTCTTCCAGTTTGTGGCAGCATGCATCTGGAAGAAATCTTGTTCCGTTCGGGATTGTAGGTGGCCGAGGCCTGGTGCCCGGCAGAGGGAGTTGGGCACAAAGGATGGCCTGTTTCAAGGGGTAAGTAAAGTTAGCTGCCCAGGTGCCTGATGTCAGTTTGTAGGCGGCCTTTGGCCCTCCAAGGGAAGCTAGTCTTCCAGTTTGTGGCAGCTTGCATCTTGAAGAAATGCTGTTCTACTCATGATTGTAGGTGGTCGAGGCCAGGTGCCCGGCAGAGGGAGTTGGGCACAAATGATGGCCTGTTTCCAGGGGTAAGTAAAGTCAGCTGCCCAGGTGCCTGATGTCAGTTTGTAGCAGGCCTTTGGCCCTCCATAAGAAGCCTGGCTTCCACCTTGTTGCAGCATGCATCTGGAAGAAATGCTGTTCCGTTCGGGATTGTAGGTGGCCGAGGCCAGGTGCCCGGCAGAGGTAGTTGGGCACAAAGGATGGCCTGTTTCCAGGGGTAAGTAAAGTCAGCTGCCCAGGTGCCTGATGTCAGTTTGTAGGAGGCCTTTGGCCCTCCAAGGCAAGCAAGTCTTCCAGATTGTGGCAGCTTGCATCTGGAAGAAATCCTGTTCCATTCGGGATTGTCGGTGGCCGAGGCCAGGTGCCCGGCCGAGGGAGTTGGGCACAAATTATGGCCTGTTTCCAGGGGTAAGTAAAGTCAGCTGCCCAGGTGCCTGATGTCAGTTTGTAGGAGGCCTTTGGCCCTCCAAGAGCAGCCAGGCTTCCAGCTTGTGGTAGCTTGCATCTTGAAGAAATCGTGTTCCGTTTGGGATCGTAGGTGGCCGAGGCCTTGTGCCCGGCTAAGGGAGTTGGGAACAAAGGATGGCCTGTTTCCAGGGGTAAGTAAAGTCAGCTGCCCAGGTGCCTGATGTCAGTTTGTAGGAGGCCTTTGGCCCTCCAAGGCAAGCAAGTCTTCCAGATTGTGGCAGCTTGCATATGGAAAAAATCCTCTTCCATTCGGGATTGTAGGTGGCCGAGGCCTGGTGCCCGGCAGAGGGAGTTGGGCACAAATGATGGCCTGTTTCTAAGGGTAGGTAAAGTCATCTGCCCAGGTGCATGATGTCAGTTTGTAAGTGGCCTTTGGCCCTCCATGGGAAGCCAGGCTTCCAGCTTGTGGCAGCTTGCATCTGGAAGAAATCCTGTTCCGTTTGGGATTGTAGGTGGCCGAGGCCTGGTGCCCGGCAGAGGGAGTTGGGCACAAATGATGGCCTGTTTCCAGGGCTAAGTAAAGTCAGCTGCCCAGGTGCCTGATGTCAGTTTGTAGGAGGCCTTTGGCCCTGCAAGGGAAGCTAGTCTTCCAGTTTGTGGCAGCATGCATCTGGAAGAAATCCGGTTCCGTTCGGGATTGTAGGTGGCCGAGGCCAGGTGCCCGGCAGAGGGAGTTGGGCACAAAGGATGGCCTGTTTCCAGGGGTAAGTAAAGTTAGCTGCCCAGGTGCCTGATGTCAGTTTGTAGGAGGCCTTTGGCCCTCCAAGGGAAGCTAGTCTTCTAGTTTGTGGCAGCTTGCATCTTGAAGAAATGCTGTTCTACTCATGATTTTAGGTGATCGAGGCCAGGTGCCCAGCAGAGGGAGTTGGGCACAAATGATGGCCTGTTTCCAGGGGTAAGTAAAGTCAGCTGCCCAGGTGCCTGATGTCAGTTTGTAGCAGGCCTTTGGCCCTCCATGGGAAGCCAGGCTTCCAGCTTGTGGCAGCTTGCATCTGGAAGAAATCCTGTTCGGTTCGGCGGTGTAGGTGTCCGGAGCCGGGTGGCCTGCTGAGGGAGTAGGGAACAAAGGATGGCCTGTTTCCAGGGGGAAGTAAAGTCAGCTGCCCAGGTGCCTGATGTCAGTTTGTAGGAGGCCTTTGGCCCTCCAAGGGAAGCTAGTCTTCCAGTTTGTGGCAGCTTGCATCTGGAAGAAATCCTGTTCCGTTCGGGATTGTAGGTGGCCGAGGCCAGGTGCCCGGCAGAGGGAGTTGGGCACAAATGATGGCCACTTTCCAGGGGTTAGTAAAGTCAGCTGCCCAGGTGTCTGATGTCAGTTTGTAGCAGGCCTTTGGCCCTCCATAAGAAGCCTTGCTTCCAGCTTGTTGCAGCATGCATCTGGAAGAAATGCTGTTCCGTTCGGGATTGTAGGTGGCCGAGGCCAGGTGCCCGGCAGAGGGAGTTGGGAACAAAGGATGGCCTGTTTCCAGGGGTAAGTAAAGTCAGCTGCCCAGGTGCCTGATGTCAGTTTGTAGGAGGCCTTTGGCCCTCCAAGGCAAGCAAGTCTTCCAGATTGTGGCAGCTTGCATCTGGAAGAAATCCTGTTCCATTCGGGATTGTAGGTGGCCGAGGCCAGGTGCCCGGCCGAGGGAGTTGGGCACAAATTATGGCCTTTTTCCAGGGGTAAGTAAAGTCAGCTGCCCAGGTGCCTGATGTCAGTTTGTAGGAGGCCTTTGGCCCTCCAAGAGCAGCCAGGCTTCCAGCTTGTGGTATCTTGCATCTTGAAGAAATCCTGTTCCGTTTGGGATCGTAGGTGGCCGAGGCCTGGTGCCCGGCTAAGGGAGTTGGGAACAAAGGATGGCCTGTTTCCAGGGGTAAGTAAAGTCAGCTGCCCAGGTGCCTGATGTCAGTTTGTAGGAGGCCTTTGGCCCTCCAAGGCAAGCAAGTCTTCCAGATTGTGGCAGCTTGCATCTGGAAGAAATCCTGTTCCATTCGGGATTGTAGGTGGCCGAGGCCAGGTGCCCGGCAGAGGGAGTTGGGCACAAATGATGGCCTGTTTCTAAGGGTAGGTAAAGTCATCTGCCCAGGTGCATGATGTCAGTTTGTAAGTGGCCTTTGGCCCTCCATGGGAAGCCAGGCTTCCAGCTTGTGGCAGCTTGCATCTGGAAGAAATCCTGTTCCGTTCGGGATTATAGGTGGCCGAGGCCAGGTGCCCGGCAGAGGGAGTTGGGCACAAAGAATGGCCTGTTTCCAGGGGTAAGTAAAGTCAGCTGCCCAGGTGCCTGATGTCAGTTTTCAGGTGGCTATTGTTCCTCCATGGGATGCCAGGCTTCCAGCTTGTGGCAGCTTGCATCTGGAAGAAATCCTGTTCCGTTTGGGATTGTAGGTGGCTGAGGCCTGGTGCCCGGCAGAGGGAGTTGGGCACAAATGATGGCCTGTTTCCAGGGCTAAGTAAAGTCAGCTGCCCAGGTGCCTGATGTCAGTTTGTAGGAGGCCTTTGGCCCTGCAAGGGAAGCAAGTCTTCCAGTTTGTGGCAGCATGCATCTGGAAGAAATCTTGTTCCGTTCGGGATTGTAGGTGGCCGAGGCCTGGTGCCCGGCAGAGGGAGTTGGGCACAAAGGATGGCCTGTTTCAAGGGGTAAGTAAAGTTAGCTGCCCAGGTGCCTGATGTCAGTTTGTAGGAGGCCTTTGGCCCTCCAAGGGAAGCTAGTCTTCCAGTTTGTGGCAGCTTGCATCTTGAAGAAATGCTGTTCTACTCATGATTGTAGGTGGTCGAGGCCAGGTGCCCGGCAGAGGGAGTTGGGCACAAATGATGGCCTGTTTCCAGGGGTAAGTAAAGTCAGCTGCCCAGGTGCCTGATGTCAGTTTGTAGCAGGCCTTTGGCCCTCCATGGGAAGCCAGGCTTCCAGCTTGTGGCAGCTTGCATCTGGAAGAAATCCTGTTCGATTCGGCGTTGTAGGTGTCCGGAGCCGGGTGGCCTGCTGAGGGAGTAGGGAACAAAGGATGGCCTGTTTCCAGGGGTAAGTAAAGTCAGCTGCCTAGGTGCCTGATGTCAGTTTGTAGGAGGCCTTTGGCCCTCCCAGGCAAGCAAGTCTTCCAGATTGTGGCAGCTTGCATCTGGAAGAAATCCTGTTCCATTCGGGATTGTAGGTGGCCGAGGCCAGGTGCCCGGCAGAGGGAGTTGGGCACAAATGATGGCCTGTTTCTAAGGGTAGGTAAAGTCATCAGCCCAAGTGCATGATGTCAGTTTGTAAGTGGCCTTTGGCCCTCCATGGGAAGCCAGGCTTCCAGCTTGTGGCAGCTTGCATCTGGAAGAAATCCTGTTCCGTTTGGGATTGTAGGTGGCCGAGGCCTGGTGCCCGGCAGAGGGAGTTGGGCACAAATGATGGCCTGTTTCCAGGGCTAAGTAAAGTCAGCTGCCCAGGTGCCTGATGTCAGTTTGTAGGAGGCCTTTGGCCCTGCAAGGGAAGCTAGTCTTCCAGTTTGTGGCAGCATGCATCTGGAAGAAATCCTGTTCGTTCGGGATTGTAGGTGGCCGAGGCCAGGTGCCCGCAGAGGGAGTTGGGCACAAAGGATGGCCTGTTTTCCAGGGGTAAGTAAAGTTAGCTGCCCAGGTGCCTGATGTCAGTTTGTAGGAGGCCTTTGGCCCTCCAAGGGAAGCTAGTCTTCCAGTTTGTGGCAGCTTGCATCTTGAAGAAATGCTGTTCTACTCATGATTTTAGGTGATCGAGGCCAGGTGCCCGGCAGAGGGAGTTGGGCACAAATGATGGCCTGTTTCCAGGGGTAAGTAAAGTCAGCTGCCCAGGTGCCTGATGTCAGTTTGTAGCAGGCCTTTGGCCCTCCATGGGAAGCCAGGCTTCCAGCTTGTGGCAGCTTGCATCTGGAAGAAATCCTGTTCGGTTCGGCGTTGTAGGTGTCCGGAGCCGGGTGGCCTGCTGAGGGAGTAGGGAACAAAGGATGGCCTGTTTCCAGGGGTAAGTAAAGTCAGCTGCCCAGGTGCCTGATGTCAGTTTGTAGGAGGCCTTTGGCCCTCCAAGGGAAGCTAGTCTTCCAGTTTGTGGCAGCTTGCATCTGGAAGAAATCCTGTTCCGTTCGGGATTGTAGGTGGTAGGTGGCCGAGGCCAGGTGCCCGGCAGAGGGAGTTGGGCACAAATGATGGCCACTTTCCAGGGGTTAGTAAAGTCAGCTGCCCAGGTGTCTGATGTCAGTTTGTAGCAGGCCTTTGGCCCTCCATAAGAAGCCTGGCTTCCAGCTTGTTGCAGCATGCATCTGGAAGAAATGCTGTTCCGTTCGGGATTGTAGGTGGCCGAGGCCAGGTGCCCGGCAGAGGTAGTTGGGAACAAAGGATGGCCTGTTTCCAGGGGTAAGTAAAGTCAGCTGCCCAGGTGCCTGATGTCAGTTTGTAGGAGGCCTTTGGCCCTCCAAGGCAAGCAAGTCTTCCAGATTGTGGCAGCTTGCATCTGGAAGAAATCCTGTTCCATTCGGGATTGTAGGTGGCCGAGGCCAGGTGCCCGGCCGAGGGAGTTGGGCACAAATTATGGCCTGTTTCCAGGGGTAAGTAAAGTCAGCTGCCCAGGTGCCTGATGTCAGTTTGTAGGAGGCCTTTGGCCCTCCAAGAGCAGCCAGGCTTCCAGCTTGTGGTAGCTTGCATCTTGAAGAAATCCTGTTCCGTTTGGGATCGTAGGTGGCCGAGGCCAGGTGCCCGGCAGAGGGAGTTGGGCACAAAGGATGGCCTGTTTCCAGGGGTAAGTAAAGTCAGCTGCCCAGGTGCCTGATGTCAGTTTTCAGGTGGCTATTGTTCCTCCATGGGATGCCAGGCTTCCAGCTTGTGGCAGCTTGCATCTGGAAGAAATCCTGTTCCGTTTGGGATTGTAGGTGGCCGAGGCCTGGTGCCCGGCAGAGGGAGTTGGGCACAAATGATGGCCTGTTTCCAGGGCTAAGTAAAGTCAGCTGCCCAGGTGCCTGATGTCAGTTTGTAGGAGGCCTTTGGCCCTGCAAGGGAAGCTAGTCTTCCAGTTTGTGGCAGCATGCATCTGGAAGAAATCTTGTTCCGTTCGGGATTGTAGGTGGCCGAGGCCAGGTGCCCGGCAGAGGGAGTTGGGCACAAAGGATGGCCTGTTTCAAGGGGTAAGTAAAGTTAGCTGCCCAGGTGCCTGATGTCAGTTTGTAGGAGGCCTTTGGCCCTCCAAGGAAAGCTAGTCTTCCAGTTTGTGGCAGCTTGCATCTTGAAGAAATGCTGTAATACTCATGATTGTAGGTGGTCGAGGCCAGGTGCCCGGCAGAGGGAGTTGGGAACAAAGGATGGCCTGTTTCCAGGGGTAAGTAAAGTCAGCTGCCCAGGTGCCTGATGTCAGTTTGTAGGAGGCCTTTGGCCCTCCAAGGGAAGCTAGTCTTCCAGTTTCTGGCAGCTTGCATCTGGAAGAAATCCTGTTCCGTTCGGGATTGTAGGTGGCCGAGGCCAGGTGCCCGGCAGAGGGAGTTGGGCACAAATGATGGCCACTTTCCAGGGGTTAGTAAAGTCAGCTGCCCAGGTGTCTGATGTCAGTTTGTAGCAGGCCTTTGGCCCTCCATAAGAAGCCTGGCTTCCACCTTGTTGCAGCATGCATCTGGAAGAAATGCTGTTCCGTTCGGGATTGTAGGTGGCCGAGGCCAGGTGCCCGGCAGAGGTAGTTGGGAACAAAGGATGGCCTGTTTCCAGGGGTAAGTAAAGTCAGCTGCCCAGGTGCCTGATGTCAGTTTGTAGGAGGCCTTTGGCCCTCCAAGGCAAGCAAGTCTTCCAGATTGTGGCAGCTTGCATCTGGAAGAAATCCTGTTCCATTCGGGATTGTCGGTGGCCGAGGCCAGGTGCCCGGCTAAGGGAGTTGGGAACAAAGGATGGCCTGTTTCCAGGGGTAAGTAAAGTCAGCTGCCCAGGTGCATGATGTAAGTTTGTAGGAGGCCTTTGGCCCTCCAAGGCAAGCAAGTCTTCCAGATTGTGTCAGCTTGCATCTGGAAGAAATCCTGTTCCATTCGGGATTGTAGGTGGCCGAGGCCGGGTGCCCGGCAGAGGGAGTTGGGCACAAATGATGGCCTGTTTCTAAGCGTAGGTAAAGTCATCTGCCCAGGTGCATGATGTCAGTTTGTAAGTGGCCTTTGGCCCTCCATGGGAAGCCAGGCTTCCAGCTTGTGGCAGCTTGCATCTGGAAGAAATCCTGTTCCGTTTGGGATTGTAGGTGGCTGAGGCCTGGTGCCTGGCTAAGGGAGTTGGGCACAAATGATGGCCTGTTTCCAGGGCTAAGTAAAGTCAGCTGCCCAGGTGCCTGATGTCAGTTTGTAGGAGGCCTTTGGCCCTGCAAGGGAAGCTAGTCTTCCAGTTTGTGGCAGCATGCATCTGGAAGAAATCCTGTTCCGTTCGGGAATGTAGGTGGCCGAGGCCAGGTGCCCGGCAGAGGGAGTTGGGCACAAAGGATGGCCTGTTTCCAGGGGTAAGTAAAGTTAGCTGCCCAGGTGCCTGATGTCAGTTTGTAGGAGGCCTTTGGCCCTCCAAGGGAAGCTAGTCTTCCAGTTTGTGGCAGCTTGCATCTTGAAGAAATGCTGTTCTACTCATGATTTTAGGTGATCGAGGCCAGGTGCCCGGCAGAGGGAGTTTGGCACAAATGATGGCCTGTTTCCAGGGGTAAGTAAAGTCAGCTGCCCAGGTGCCTGATGTCAGTTTGTAGCAGGCCTTTGGCCCTCCATGGGAAGCCAGGCTTCCAGCTTGTGGCAGCTTGCATCTGGAAGAAATCCTGTTCGGTTCGGCGTTGTAGGTGTCCGGAGCCGGGTGGCCTTCTGAGGGAGTAGGGAACAAAGGATGGCCTGTTTCCAGGGGTAAGTAAAGTCAGCTGCCCAGGTGCCTGATGTCAGTTTGTAGGAGGCCTTTGGCCCTCCAAGGGAAGCTAGTCTTCCAGTTTGTGGCAGCTTGCATCTGGAAGAAATCCTGTTCCGTTCGGGATTGTAGGTGGCCGAGGCCAGGTGCCCGGCAGAGGGAGTTGGGCACAAATGATGGCCACTTTCCAGGGGTTAGTAAAGTCAGCTGCCCAGGTGTCTGATGTCAGTTTGTAGCAGGCCTTTGGCCCTCCATAAGAAGCCTTGCTTCCAGCTTGTTGCAGCATGCATCTGGAAGAAATGCTGTTCCGTTCGGGATTGTAGGTGGCCGAGGCCAGGTGCCCGGCAGAGGGAGTTGGGAACAAAGGATGGCCTGTTTCCAGGGGTAAGTAAAGTCAGCTGCCCAGGTGCCTGATGTCAGTTTGTAGGAGGCCTTTGGCCCTCCAAGGCAAGCAAGTCTTCCAGATTGTGGCAGCTTGCATCTGGAAGAAATCCTGTTCCATTCGGGATTGTAGGTGGCCGAGGCCAGGTGCCCGGCAGAGGGAGTTGGGCACAAATGATGGCCTGTTTCTGAGGGTAGGTAAAGTCATCTGCCCAGGTGCATGATGTCAGTTTGTAAGTGGCCTTTGGCCCTCCATGGGAAGCCAGGCTTCCAGCTTGTGGCAGATTGCATCTGGAAGAAATCCTGTTCCGTTTGGGATTGTAGGTGGCCGATGCCTGGTGCCCGGCTAAGGGAGTTGGGCACAAATGATGGCCTGTTTCCAGGGCTAAGTAAAGTCAGCTGCCCAGGTGCCTGATGTCAGTTTGTAGGAGGCCTTTGGCCCTGCAAGGGAAGCAAGTCTTCCAGTTTGTGGCAGCATGCATCTGGAAGAAATCTTGTTCCGTTCGGGATTGTAGGGGCCGAGGCCTGGTGCCCGGCAGAGGGAGTTGGGCACAAAGGTGGCCTGTTTCAAGGGGTAAGTAAAGTTAGCTGCCCAGGTGCCCTGATGTCAGTTTGTAGGAGGCCTTTGGCCCTCCAAGGGCAAGCTAGTCTTCCAGTTTCTGGCAGCTTGCATCTGGAAGAAATCCTTGTTCCGTTCGGGATTGTAGGTGGCCGAGGCCAGGTGCCCGGCAGAGGGAGTTGGGCACAAATGATGGCACTTTCCAGGGGTTAGTAAAGTCAGCTGCCCAGGTGTCTGATGTCAGTTTGTAGCAGGCCTTTGGCCCTCCATAAGAAGCCTGGCTTCCACCTTGTTGCAGCATGCATCTGGAAGAAATGCTGTTCCGTTCGGGATTGTAGGTGGCCGAGGCCAGGTGCCCGGCAGAGGTAGTTGGGAACAAAGGATGGCCTGTTTCAGGGGTAAGTAAAGTCAGCTGCCCAGGTGCCTGATGTCAGTTTGTAGGAGGCCTTTTGGCCCTCCAAGGCAAGCAAGTCTTCCAGATTGTGGCAGCTTGCATCTGGAAGAAATCCTGTTCCATTCGGGATTGTCGGTGGCCGAGGCCAGGTGCCCGGCTAAGGGAGTTGGGAACAAAGGATGGCCTGTTTCCAGGGGTAAGTAAAGTCAGCTGCCCAGGTGCATGATGTAAGTTTGTAGGAGGCCTTTGGCCCTCCAAGGCAAGCAAGTCTTCCAGATTGTGGCAGCTTGCATCTGGAAGAAATCCTGTTCCATTCGGGATTGTAGGTGGCCGAGGCCGGGTGCCCGGCAGAGGGAGTTGGGCACAAATGATGGCCTGTTTCTAAGCGTAGGTAAAGTCATCTGCCCAGGTGCATGATGTCAGTTTGTAAGTGGCCTTTGGCCCTCCATGGGAAGCCAGGCTTCCAGCTTGTGGCAGCTTGCATCTGGAAGAAATCCTGTTCCGTTTGGGATTGTAGGTGGCTGAGGCCTGGTGCCCGGCAGAGGGAGTTGGGCACAAATGATGGCCTGTTTCCAGGGCTAAGTAAAGTCAGCTGCCCAGGTGCCTGATGTCAGTTTGTAGGAGGCCTTTGGCCCTGCAAGGGAAGCTAGTCTTCCAGTTTGTGGCAGCATGCATCTGGAAGAAATCCTGTTCCGTTCGGGATTGTAGGTGGCCGAGGCCAGGTGCCCGGCAGAGGGAGTTGGGCACAAAGGATGGCCTGTTTCCAGGGGTAAGTAAAGTTAGCTGCCCAGGTGCCTGATGTCAGTTTGTAGGAGGCCTTTGGCCCTCCAAGGGAAGCTAGTCTTCCAGTTTGTGGCAGCTTCCATCTTGAAGAAATGCTGTTCTACTCATGATTTTAGGTGATCGAGGCCAGGTGCCCGGCAGAGGGAGTTGGGCACAAATGATGGCCTGTTTCCAGGGCTAAGTAAAGTCAGCTGCCCAGGTGCCTGATGTCAGTTTGTAGCAGGCCTTTGGCCCTCCATGGGAAGCCAGGCTTCCAGCTTGTGGCAGCTTGCATCTGGAAGAAATCCTGTTCGGTTCGGCGTTGTAGGTGTCCGGAGCCGGGTGGCCTGCTGAGGGAGTAGGGAACAAAGGATGGCCTGTTTCCAGGGCTAAGTAAAGTCAGCTGCCCAGGTGCCTGATGTCAGTTTGTAGGAGGCCTTTGGCCCTCCAAGGGAAGCTAGTCTTCCAGTTTGTGGCAGCTTGCATCTGGAAGAAATCCTGTTCCGTTCGGGATTGTAGGTGGCCGAGGCCAGGTGCCCGGCAGAGGGAGTTGGGCACAAATGATGGCCACTTTCCAGGGGTTAGTAAAGTCAGCTGCCCAGGTGTCTGATGTCAGTTTGTAGCAGGCCTTTGGCCCTCCATAAGAAGCCTTGCTTCCAGCTTGTTGCAGCATGCATCTGGAAGAAATGCTGTTCCGTTCGGGATTGTAGGTGGCCGAGGCCAGGTGCCCGGCAGAGGGAGTTGGGAACAAAGGATGGCCTGTTTCCAGGGGTAAGTAAAGTCAGCTGCCCAGGTGCCTGATGTCAGTTTGTAGGAGGCCCTTTGGCCCTCCAAGGCAAGCAAGTCTTCCAGATTGTGGCAGCTTGCATCTGGAAGAAATCCTGTTCCATTCGGGATTGTAGGTGGCCGAGGCCAGGTGCCCGGCCGAGGGAGTTGGGCACAAATTATGGCCTGTTTCCAGGTGTAAGTAAAGTCAGCTGCCCAGGTGCCTGATGTCAGTTTGTAGGAGGCCTTTGGCCCTCCAAGAGCAGCCAGGCTTCCAGCTTGTGGTAGCTTGCATCTTGAAGAAATCCTGTTCCGTTTGGGATCGTAGGTGGCCGAGGCCTGGTGCCCGGCTAAGGGAGTTGGGAACAAAGGATGGCCTGTTTCCAGGGGTAAGTAAAGTCAGCTGCCCAGGTGCCTGATGTCAGTTTGTAGGAGGCCTTTGGCCCTCCAAGGCAAGCAAGTCTTCCAGATTGTGGCAGCTTGCATCTGGAAGAAATCCTGTTCCATTCGGGATTGTAGGTGGCCGAGGCCAGGTGCCCGGCAGAGGGAGTTGGGCACAAATGATGGCCTTTTTCGAAGGGTAGGTAAAGTCATCTGCCCAGGTGCATGATGTCAGTTTGTAAGTGGCCTTTGGCCCTCCATGGGAAGCCAGGCTTCCAGCTTGTGGCAGCTTGCATCTGGAAGAAATCCTGTTCCGTTCGGGATTATAGGTGGCCGAGGCCAGGTGCCCGGCAGAGGGAGTTGGGCACAAAGAATGGCCTGTTTCCAGGGGTAAGTAAAGTCAGCTGCCCAGGTTCCTGATGTCAGTTTTCAGGTGGCTATTGTTCCTCCATGGGATGCCAGGCTTCTAGCTTGTGGCAGCTTGCATCTGGAAGAAATCCTGTTCCGTTTGGGATTGTAGGTGGCCGATGCCTGGTGCCCGGCTAAGGGAGTTGGGCACAAATGATGGCCTGTTTCCAGGGCTAAGTAAAGTCAGCTGCCCAGGTGCCTGATGTCAGTTTGTAGGAGGCCTTTGGCCCTGCAAGGGAAGCAAGTCTTCCAGTTTGTGGCAGCATGCATCTGGAAGAAATCTTGTTCCGTTCGGGATTGTAGGTGGCCGAGGCCTGGTGCCCGGCAGAGGGAGTTGGGCACAAAGGATGGCCTGTTTCAAGGGGTAAGTAAAGTTAGCTGCCCAGGTGCCTGATGTCAGTTTGTAGGAGGCCTTTGGCCCTCCAAGGGAAGCTAGTCTTCCAGTTTGTGGCAGCTTGCATCTGGAAGAAATGCTGTTCTACTCATGATTGTAGGTGGTCGAGGCCAGGTGCCCAGCAGAGGGAGTTGGGCACAAATGATGGCCTCTTTCCAGGGGTAAGTAAAGTCAGCTGCCCAGGTGCCTGATGTCAGTTTGTAGGAGGCCTTTGGCCCTCCAAGGGAAGCTAGTCTTCCAGTTTGTGGCAGCTTGCATCTGGAAGAAATCCTGTTCCGTTCGGGATTGTAGGTGCCCGAGGCCAGGTGCCCGGCAGAGGGAGTTGGGCACAAATGATGGCCACTTTCCAGGGGTTAGTAAAGTCAGCTGCCCAGGTGTCTGATGTCAGTTTGTAGCAGGCCTTTGGCCCTCCATAAGAAGCCTTGCTTCCAGCTTGTTGCAGCATGCATCTGGAAGAAATGCTGTTCCGTTCGGGATTGTAGGTGGCCGAGGCCAGGTGCCCGGCAGAGGTAGTTGGGAACAAAGGATGGCCTGTTTCCAGGGGTAAGTAAAGTCAGCTGCCCCAGGTGGCCTGATGTCAGTTTGTAGGAGGCCTTTGGCCCTCCAAGGCAAGCAAGTCTTCCAGATTGGGGGCAGCTTGCATCTGGAAGAAATCCTGTTCCATTCGGGATTGTCGGTGGGCCGAGGCCAGGTGCCCGGCCGAGGGAGTTGGGCACAAATTATGGCCTGTTTCCAGGGGTAAGTAAAGTCAGCTGCCCAGGTGCCTGATGTCAGTTTGTAGGAGGCCTTTGGCCCTCCAAGAGCAGCCAGGCTTCCAGCTTGTGGTAGCTTGCATCTTGAAGAAATCGTGGTTCCGTTTGGGATCGTAGGTGGCCGAGGCCTTGTGCCCGGCTAAGGGAGTTGGGAACAAAGGATGGCCTGTTTCCAGGGGTAAGTAAAGTCAGCTGCCCAGGTGCCTGATGTCAGTTTGTAGGAGGCCTTTGGCCCTCCAAGGCAAGCAAGTCTTCCAGATTGTGGCAGCTTGCATCTGGAAAAAATCCTCTTCCATTCGGGATTGTAGGTGGCCGAGGCCAGGTGCCCGGCAGAGGGAGTTGGGCACAAATGATGGGCTGTTTCTAAGGGTAGGTAAAGTCATCTGCCTAGGTGCATGATGTCAGTTTGTAAGTGGCCTTTGGCCCTCCATGGGAAGCCAGGCTTCCAGTTTGTGGCAGCTTGCATCTGGAAGAAATCCTGTTCCGTTTGGGATTGTAGGTGGCCGAGGCCTGGTGCCCGGCAGAGGGAGTTGGGCACAAATGATGGCCTGTTTCCAGGGCTAAGTAAAGTTAGCTGTCCAGGTGCCTGATGTCAGTTTGTAGGAGGCCTTTGGCCCTGCAAGGGAAGCTAGTCTTCCAGTTTGTGGCAGCATGCATCTGGAAGAAATCCTGTTCCGTTCGGGATTGTAGGTGGCCGAGGCCAGGTGCCCGGCAGAGGGAGTTGGGCACAAAGGATGGCCTGTTTCCAGGGGTAAGTAAAGTTAGCTGCCCAGGTGCCTGATGTCAGTTTGTAGGAGGCCTTTGGCCCTCCAAGGGAAGCTAGTCTTCCAGTTTGTGGCAGCTTGCATCTTGAAGAAATGCTGTTCTACTCATGATTTTAGGTGATCGAGGCCAGGTGCCCGGCAGAGGGAGTTGGGCACAAATGATGGCCTGTTTCCAGGGCTAAGTAAAGTCAGCTGCCCAGGTGCCTGATGTCAGTTTGTAGCAGGCCTTTGGCCCTCCATGGGAAGCCAGGCTTCCAGCTTGTGGCAGCTTGCATCTGGAAGAAATCCTGTTCGGTTCGGCGTTGTAGGTGTCCGGAGCCGGGTGGCCTGCTGAGGGAGTAGGGAACAAAGGATGGCCTGTTTCCAGGGGTAAGTAAAGTCAGCTGCCCAGGTGCCTGATGTCAGTTTGTAGGAGGCCTTTGGCCCTCCAAGGGAAGCTAGTCTTCCAGTTTGTGGCAGCTTGCATCTGGAAGAAATCCTGTTCCGTTCGGGATTGTAGGTGGCCGAGGCCAGGTGCCCGGCAGAGGGAGTTGGGCACAAATGATGGCCACTTTCCAGGGGTTAGTAAAGTCAGCTGCCCAGGTGTCTGATGTCAGTTTGTAGCAGGCCTTTGGCCCTCCATAAGAAGCCTTGCTTCCAGCTTGTTGCAGCATGCATCTGGAAGAAATGCTGTTCCGTTCGGGATTGTAGGTGGCCGAGGCCAGGTGCCCGGCAGAGGGAGTTGGGAACAAAGGATGGCCTGTTTCCAGGGGTAAGTAAAGTCAGCTGCCCAGGTGCCTGATGTCAGTTTGTAGGAGGCCTTTGGCCCTCCAAGGCAAGCAAGTCTTCCAGATTGTGGCAGCTTGCATCTGGAAGAAATCCTGTTCCATTCGGGACTGTAGGTGGCCGAGGCCAGGTGCCCGGCCGAGGGAGTTGGGCACAAATTATGGCCTGTTTCCAGGGGTAAGTAAAGTCAGCTGCCCAGGTGCCTGATGTCAGTTTGTAGGAGGCCTTTGGCCCTCCAAGAGCAGCCAGGCTTCCAGCTTGTGGTAGCTTGCATCTTGAAGAAATCCTGTTCCGTTTGGGATCGTAGGTGGTCGAGGCCAGGTGCCCGGCAGAGGGAGTTGGGCACAAATGATGGCCTGTTTCCAGGGGTAAGTAAAGTCAGCTGCCCAGGTGCCTGATGTCAGTTTGTAGCAGGCCTTTGGCCCTCCATGGGAATCCAGGCTTCCAGCTTGTGGCAGCTTGCATCTGGAAGAAATCCTGTTCGGTTCGGCGTTGTAGGTGTCCGGAGCCGGGTGGCCTGCTGAGGGAGTAGGGAACAAAGGATGGCCTGTTTCCAGGGGTAAGTAAAGTCAGCTGCCTAGGTGCCTGATGTCAGTTTGTAGGAGGCCTTTGGCCCTCCCAGGCAAGCAAGTCTTCCAGATTGTGGCAGCTTGCATCTGGAAGAAATCCTGTTCCATTCGGGATTGTAGGTGGCCGAGGCCAGGTGCCCGGCAGAGGGAGTTGGGCACAAATGATGGCCTGTTTCTAAGGGTAGGTAAAGTCATCAGCCCAAGTGCATGATGTCAGTTTGTAAGTGGCCTTTGGCCCTCCATGGGAAGCCAGGCTTCCAGCTTGTGGCAGCTTGCATCTGGAAGAAATCCTGTTCCGTTTGGGATTGTAGGTGGCCGAGGCCTGGTGCCCGGCAGAGGGAGTTGGGCACAAATGATGGCCTGTTTCCAGGGCTAAGTAAAGTCAGCTGCCCAGGTGCCTGATGTCAGTTTGTAGGAGGCCTTTGGCCCTGCAAGGGAAGCTAGTCTTCCAGTTTGTGGCAGCATGCATCTGGAAGAAATCCTGTTCCGTTCGGGATTGTAGGTGGCCGAGGTCAGGTGCCCGGCAGAGGGAGTTGGGCACAAAGGATGGCCTGTTTCCAGGGGTAAGTAAAGTTAGCTGCCCAGGTGCCTGATGTCAGTTTGTAGGAGGCCTTTGGCCCTCCAAGGGAAGCTAGTCTTCCAGTTTGTGGCAGCTTGCATCTTGAAGAAATGCTGTTCTACTCATGATTTTAGGTGATCGAGGCCAGGTGCCCGGCAGAGGGAGTTGGGCACAAATGATGGCCTGTTTCCAGGGGTAAGTAAAGTCAGCTGCCCAGGTGCCTGATGTCAGTTTGTAGGAGGCCTTTGGCCCTCCATGGGAAGCCAGGCTTCCAGCTTGTGGCAGCTTGCATCTGGAAGAAATCCTGTTCGGTTCGGCGTTGTAGGTGTCCGGAGCCGGGTGGCCTGCTGAGGGAGTAGGGAACAAAGGATGGCCTGTTTCCAGGGGTAAGTAAAGTCAGCTGCCCAGGTGCCTGATGTCAGTTTGTAGGAGGCCTTTGGCCCTCCAAGGCAAGCAAGTCTTCCAGATTGTGGCAGCTTGCATCTGGAAGAAATCCTGTTCCATTCGGGATTGTAGGTGGCCGAGGCCAGGTGCCCGGCCGAGGGAGTTGGGCACAAATTATGGCCTGTTTCCAGGGGTAAGTAAAGTCAGCTGCCCAGGTGCCTGATGTCAGTTTGTAGGAGGCCTTTGGCCCTCCAAGAGCAGCCAGGCTTCCAGCTTGTGGTAGCTTGCATCTTGAAGAAATCCTGTTCCGTTTGGGATCGTAGGTGGCCGAGGCCAGGTGCCCGGCAGAGGGAGTTGGGCACAAAGGATGGCCTGTTTCCAGGGGTAAGTAAAGTCAGCTGCCCAGGTGCCTGATGTCAGTTTTCAGGTGGCTATTGTTCCTCCATGGGATGCCAGGCTTCCAGCTTGTGGCAGCTTGCATCTGGAAGAAATCCTGTTCCGTTTGGGATTGTAGGTGGCCGAGGCCTGGTGCCCGGCAGAGGGAGTTGGGCACAAATGATGGCCTGTTTCCAGGGCTAAGTAAAGTCAGCTGCCCAGGTGCCTGATGTCAGTTTGTAGGAGGCCTTTGGCCCTGCAAGGGAAGCTAGTCTTCCAGTTTGTGGCAGCATGCATCTGGAAGAAATCTTGTTCCGTTCGGGATTGTAGGTGGCCGAGGCCAGGTGCCCGGCAGAGGGAGTTGGGCACAAAGGATGGCCTGTTTCCAGGGGTAAGTAAAGTTAGCTGCCCAGGTGCCTGATGTCAGTTTGTAGGAGGCCTTTGGCCCTCCAAGGAAAGCTAGTCTTCCAGTTTGTGGCAGCTTGCATCTTGAAGAAATGCTGTTCTACTCATGATTGTAGGTGGTCGAGGCCAGGTGCCCGGCAGAGGGAGTTGGGCACAAATGATGGCCTGTTTCCAGGGGTAAGTAAAGTCAGCTGCCCAGGTGCCTGATGTCAGTTTGTAGGAGGCCTTTGGCCCTCCAAGGGAAGCTAGTCTTCCAGTTTCTGGCAGCTTGCATCTGGAAGAAATCCTGTTCCGTTCGGGATTGTAGGTGGCCGAGGCCAGGTGCCCGGCAGAGGGAGTTGGGCACAAATGATGGCCACTTTCCAGGGGTTAGTAAAGTCAGCTGCCCAGGTGTCTGATGTCAGTTTGTAGCAGGCCTTTGGCCCTCCATAAGAAGCCTGGCTTCCACCTTGTTGCAGCATGCATCTGGAAGAAATGCTGTTCCGTTCGGGATTGTAGGTGGCCGAGGCCAGGTGCCCGGCAGAGGTAGTTGGGAACAAAGGATGGCCTGTTTCCAGCGGTAAGTAAAGTCAGCTGCCCAGGTGCCTGATGTCAGTTTGTAGGAGGCCTTTGGCCCTCCAAGGCAAGCAAGTCTTCCAGATTGTGGCAGCTTGCATCTGGAAGAAATCCTGTTCCATTCGGGATTGTCGGTGGCCGAGGCCAGGTGCCCGGCTAAGGGAGTTGGGAACAAAGGATGGCCTGTTTCCAGGGGTAAGTAAAGTCAGCTGCCCAGGTGCATGATGTAAGTTTGTAGGAGGCCTTTGGCCCTCCAAGGCAAGCAAGTCTTCCAGATTGTGTCAGCTTGCATCTGGAAGAAATCCTGTTCCATTCGGGATTGTAGGTGGCCGAGGCCAGGTGCCCGGCCGAGGGAGTTGGGCACAAATTATGGCCTGTTTCCAGGGGTAAGTAAAGTCAGCTGCCCAGGTGCCTGATGTCAGTTTGTAGGAGGCCTTTGGCCCTCCAAGAGCAGCCAGGCTTCCAGCTTGTGGTAGCTTGCATCTTGAAGAAATCCTGTTCCGTTTGGGATCGTAGGTGGCCGAGGCCTGGTGCCCGGCTAAGGGAGTTGGGAACAAAGGATGGCCTGTTTCCAGGGGTAAGTAAAGTCAGCTGCCCAGGTGCCTGATGTCAGTTTGTAGGAGGCCTTTGGCCCTCCAAGGCAAGCAAGTCTTCCAGATTGTGGCAGCTTGCATCTGGAAGAAATCCTGTTCCATTCGGGATTGTAGGTGGCCGAGGCCAGGTGCCCGGCAGAGGGAGTTGGGCACAAATGATGGCCTGTTTCTAAGGGTAGGTAAAGTCATCTGCCCAGGTGCATGATGTCAGTTTGTAAGTGGCCTTTGGCCCTCCATGGGAAGCCAGGCTTCCAGCTTGTGGCAGCTTGCATCTGGAAGAAATCCTGTTCCGTTCGGGATTATAGGTGGCCGAGGCCAGGTGCCCGGCAGAGGGAGTTGGGCACAAAGAATGGCCTGTTTCCAGGGGTAAGTAAAGTCAGCTGCCCAGGTGCCTGATGTCAGTTTTCAGGTGGCTATTGTTCCTCCATGGGATGCCAGGCTTCCAGCTTGTGGCAGCTTGCATCTGGAAGAAATCCTGTTCCGTTTGGGATTGTAGGTGGCCGATGCCTGGTGCCCGGCTAAGGGAGTTGGGCACAAATGATGGCCTGTTTCCAGGGCTAAGTAAAGTCAGCTGCCCAGGTGCCTGATGTCAGTTTGTAGGAGGCCTTTGGCCCTGCAAGGGAAGCAAGTCTTCCAGTTTGTGGCAGCATGCATCTGGAAGAAATCTTGTTCCGTTCGGGATTGTAGGTGGCCGAGGCCTGGTGCCCGGCAGAGGGAGTTGGGCACAAAGGATGGCCTGTTTCAAGGGGTAAGTAAAGTTAGCTGCCCAGGTGCCTGATGTCAGTTTGTAGGAGGCCTTTGGCCCTCCAAGGGAAGCTAGTCTTCCAGTTTCTGGCAGCTTGCATCTGGAAGAAATCCTGTTCCGTTCGGGATTGTAGGTGGCCGAGGCCAGGTGCCCGGCAGAGGGAGTTGGGCACAAATGATGGCCACTTTCCAGGGGTTAGTAAAGTCAGCTGCCCAGGTGTCTGATGTCAGTTTGTAGCAGGCCTTTGGCCCTCCATAAGAAGCCTGGCTTCCACCTTGTTGCAGCATGCATCTGGAAGAAATGCTGTTCCGTTCGGGATTGTAGGTGGCCGAGGCCAGGTGCCCGGCAGAGGTAGTTGGGAACAAAGGATGGCCTGTTTCCAGGGGTAAGTAAAGTCAGCTGCCCAGGTGCCTGATGTCAGTTTGTAGGAGGCCTTTGGCCCTCCAAGGCAAGCAAGTCTTCCAGATTGTGGCAGCTTGCATCTGGAAGAAATCCTGTTCCATTCGGGATTGTCGGTGGCCGAGGCCAGGTGCCCGGCTAAGGGAGTTGGGAACAAAGGATGGCCTGTTTCCAGGGGTAAGTAAAGTCAGCTGCCCAGGTGCATGATGTAAGTTTGTAGGAGGCCTTTGGCCCTCCAAGGCAAGCAAGTCTTCCAGATTGTGTCAGCTTGCATCTGGAAGAAATCCTGTTCCATTCGGGATTGTAGGTGGCCGAGGCCGGGTGCCCGGCAGAGGGAGTTGGGCACAAATGATGGCCTGTTTCTAAGCGTAGGTAAAGTCATCTGCCCAGGTGCATGATGTCAGTTTGTAAGTGGCCTTTGGCCCTCCATGGGAAGCCAGGCTTCCAGCTTGTGGCAGCTTGCATCTGGAAGAAATCCTGTTCCGTTTGGGATTGTAGGTGGCTGAGGCCTGGTGCCCGGCAGAGGGAGTTGGGCACAAATGATGGCCTGTTTCCAGGGCTAAGTAAAGTCAGCTGCCCAGGTGCCTGATGTCAGTTTGTAGGAGGCCTTTGGCCCTGCAAGGGAAGCTAGTCTTCCAGTTTGTGGCAGCATGCATCTGGAAGAAATCCTGTTCCGTTCGGGATTGTAGGTGGCCGAGGCCAGGTGCCCGGCAGAGGGAGTTGGGCACAAAGGATGGCCTATTTCCAGGGGTAAGTAAAGTTAGCTGCCCAGGTGCCTGATGTCAGTTTGTAGGAGGCCTTTGGCCCTCCAAGGGAAGCTAGTCTTCCAGTTTGTGGCAGCTTCCATCTTGAAGAAATGCTGTTCTACTCATGATTTTAGGTGATCGAGGCCAGGTGCCCGGCAGAGGGAGTTGGGCACAAATGATGGCCTGTTTCCCGGGGTAAGTAAAGTCAGCTGCCCAGGTGCCTGATGTCAGTTTGTAGGAGGCCTTTGGCCCTCCAAGGCAAGCAAGTCTTCCAGATTGTGGCAGCTTGCATCTGGAAGAAATCCTGTTCCATTCGGGATTGTAGGTGGCCGAGGCCAGGTGCCCGGCAGAGGGAGTTGGGCACAAATTATGGCCTGTTTCCAGGGGTAAGTAAAGTCAGCTGCCCAGGTGCCTGATGTCAGTTTGTAGGAGGCCTTTGGCCCTCCAAGAGCAGCCAGGCTTCCAGCTTGTGGTAGCTTGCATCTTGAAGAAATCCTGTTCCGTTTGGGATTGTAGGTGGCCGAGGCCAGGTGCCCGGCAGAGGGAGTTGGGCACAAAGGATGGCCTGTTTCCAGGGGTAAGTAAAGTCAGCTGCCCAGGTGCCTGATGTCAGTTTTCAGGTGGCTATTGTTCCTCCATGGGATGCCAGGCTTCCAGCTTGTGGCAGCTTGCATCTTGAAGAAATGCTGTTCTACTCATGATTTTAGGTGATCGAGGCCAGGTGCCCGGCAGAGGGAGTTGGGCACAAATGATGGCCTGTTTCCAGGGGTAAGTAAAGTCAGCTGCCCAGGTGCCTGATGTCAGTTTGTAGCAGGCCTTTGGCCCTCCATGGGAAGCCAGGCTTCCAGCTTGTGGCAGCTTGCATCTGGAAGAAATCCTGTTCGGTTCGGCGTTGTAGGTGTCCGGAGCCGGGTGGCCTGCTGAGGGAGTAGGGAAAAAAGGATGGCCTGTTTCCAGGGGTAAGTAAAGTCAGCTGCCCAGGTGCCTGATGTCAGTTTGTAGGAGGCCTTTGGCCCTCCAAGGGAAGCTAGTCTTCCAGTTTGTGGCAGCTTGCATCTGGAAGAAATCCTGTTCCGTTCGGGATTGTAGGTGGCCGAGGCCAGGTGCCCGGCAGAGGGAGTTGGGCACAAATGATGGCCACTTTCCAGGGGTTAGTAAAGTCAGCTGCCCAGGTGTCTGATGTCAGTTTGTAGCAGGCCTTTGGCCCTCCATAAGAAGCCTGGCTTCCAGCTTGTTGCAGCATGCATCTGGAAGAAATGCTGTTCCGTTCGGGATTGTAGGTGGCTGAGGCCAGGTGCCCGGCAGAGGGAGTTGGGAACAAAGGATGGCCTGTTTCCAGGGGTAAGTAAAGTCAGCTGCCCAGGTGCCTGATGTCAGTTTGTAGGAGGCCTTTGGCCCTCCAAGGCAAGCAAGTCTTCCAGATTGTGGCAGCTTGCATCTGGAAGAAATCCTGTTCCATTCGGGATTGTAGGTGGCCGAGGCCAGGTGCCCGGCCGAGGGAGTTGGGCACAAATTATGGCCTGTTTCCAGGGGTAAGTAAAGTCAGCTGCCCAGGTGCCTGATGTCAGTTTGTAGGAGGCCTTTGGCCCTCCAAGAGCAGCCAGGCTTCCAGCTTGTGGTAGCTTGCATCTTGAAGAAATCCTGTTCCGTTTGGGATTGTAGGTGGCCGAGGCCAGGTGCCCGGCAGAGGGAGTTGGGCACAAAGGATGGCCTGTTTCCAGGGGTAAGTAAAGTCAGCTGCCCAGGTGCCTGATGTCAGTTTTCAGGTGGCTATTGTTCCTCCATGGGATGCCAGGCTTCCAGCTTGTGGCAGCTTGCATCTTGAAGAAATGCTGTTCTACTCATGATTGTAGGTGGTCGAGGCCAGGTGCCCGGCAGAGGGAGTTGGGCACAAATGATGGCCTGTTTCCAGGGGTAAGTAAAGTCAGCTGCCCAGGTGCCTGATGTCAGTTTGTAGGAGGCCTTTGGCCCTCCATGGGAAGCCAGGCTTCCAGCTTGTGGCAGCTTGCATCTGGAAGAAATCCTGTTCGGTTCGGCGTTGTAGGTGTCCGGAGCCGGGTGGCCTGCTGAGGGAGTAGGGAACAAAGGATGGCCGGTTTCCAGGGGTAAGTAAATTCAGCTGCCTAGGTGCCTTATGTCAGTTTGTAGGAGGCCTTTGGCTTTCCAAGGGAAGCTAGTCTTCCAGTTTGTGGCAGCTTGCATCTGGAAGAAATGCTGTTCCGTTCGGGATTGTAGGTGGCCGAGGCCAGGTGCCCGGCAGAGGGAGTTGTGCACAAAGGATGGCCTGCTTCCCGGGGTAAATAAAGTCACCTACTCAGGTGCCTGATTTCTGTTTGTAGGAGGCCTTTGGTCCTCCAAGTTAAGCCAGCCTTCCAGATTGTGGCAGCTTGCATCTGGAAGAAATCCTGTTCCGTTCAAGATTGTAGGTGGCCGAGGCCGGGTGCCTGGCCGTGGGAGTTGGGCACAAAGGATGGCCTGTTTCCAGGGGTAAGTAAAGTCACCTACCCAGATACCTGATGTCAGTTTGTCGGAGGCCTTTGGCCCTCCAAGGGATGCCGGGTTTCCAACTTGAGGCAGCTTGCATCTGGAAGAAATCCTGTTCTTTTCGGGATTGTCGGTGGCCGAGGCCGGGTGCCTGGCAGAGGGAGTTGGGCACAAATGATGGCCATTTTCCAGGAGTAAGTAAAGTCAGCTGCCCAGGTGCCTGATGTCAGTTTGTAGGAGGCCTTTGGCCCTACAAGGGAAGCCGAACTTCCAACATGTGGCAGCTTGCATCTGGAAGTAATCCTGTTCTGTTCGGGATTTTAGGTGGCCTAGACCGGGTGCCCAGCAGAGGGAGTTAGGCACAAAGGATGGCCTCTTTCCAGGGGTAAGTAAAGTCACCTGCCCACGTGCCTGATGTCAGTTTGTACGAGGCCTTTTGTCCTCCAAGGGATTCCAGTCTTCCTGCTTGTAGCAGCTTGCATCTGGAAGAAATCCTGTTCCGTTCGGGATTGAAGGTGTCATATGCCGGGTGCCCGCCACACGGAGTTGGGCACCAAGGATGGCCCTTTTCCAGGGGTAAGTAAAGTCAGCTGCCCAGGTGCCTGATGTCAGTTTGAAGGGGCCTCTGGCCCTCCAAGGGAAGCCAGGCTTCCAGCTTGTGGCAGCTTGCATCTGGAAGAAATCCTTTTCCATTCGGGATTGTAGGTGGCCGAAGCCGGGTTCCCGCCACACAAAGTTGGGCACAAAGGATGGCCTTTTTCCAGGGGTAAGTAAAGTCAGCTGCCCAGGTGCCTGATATCAGTTTGTAGGAGGCATTTGCCCCTCCAAGGGAAGCGAGTCTTCCAGCTTGGGCTTGTTTGCATCTGGAAGAAATCCAGATTCTTTCAGGATTGTAGGTGGCCGTAGCCAGGTTCCCGGAAGAGAGAGTGTGGCACAAAGGATGGCCTGTTTCCAGGGGTAAGTAAAGTCAGCTGCCTAGGTGCCCGATGTCAGTTTGTAGGAGGCCTTTGGCCCTCCAAGGGAAGCCAGCCTTCCAGTTTATGGCAGCTTGCATCTGGAAGAAATCCTGTTGCGTTCGGGATTGTAGGTGGCCGAGGCCGGGTGCCTGGCCGAGGGAGTTGGGCACAAAAGATGGCTTGTTTCCAGGGGTTGGTTAAGTCTCCTGTCCACGTGCCTGATGTCAGTTCGTAGGAGGCCTTTGGCCCTCCAAGGGAAGCCAGCCTTCCAGCTTGTGGCAGCTTGAATCTGGAAGAAATCCTGTTCTGTTCAAGATTGTAGGTGGCCGAGGCCATGTGCCCGGCAAAGGGTGATGGGCACAAAGGATGGCCTGATTCCAGGGGTAAGTAAAGTCACCTACGCAGATACCTGATTTCAGTTTGTAGGAGGCCTTTAGGCCTCCAAGGTAAGCTGGGCTTCCAGCTTGTGGCAGCTTGCATCTGGAAGAAATGCTGTTCTACTCATGATTGTAGGTGATCGAGGCCAGGTGCCCGGCAGAGGGAGTTGGGCACAAATGATGGCCTGTTTCCAGGGGTAAGTAAAGTCAGCTGCCCAGGTGCCTGATGTCAGTTTGTAGCAGGCCTTTGGCCCTCCATGGGAAGACAGGCTTCCAGCTTGTGGCAGCTTGCATCTGGAAGAAATCCTGTTCCGTTCGGGATTGTAGGTGGCCGAGGCCAGGTGCCCGGCAGAGGGAGTTGGGCACAAATGATGGCCTGTTTCCAGGGGTAAGTAAAGTCAGCTGCCCAGGTGCCTGATGTCAGTTTGTAGCAGGCCTTTGGCCCTCCATGGGAAGACAGGCTTCCAGCTTGTGGCAGCTTGCATCTGGAAGAAATCCTGTTCCGTTCGGGATTGTAGGTGGCCGAGGCCAGGTGCCCGGCAGAGGGAGTTGGGCACAAATGATGGCCACTTTCCAGGGGTTAGTAAAGTTAGCTGCCCAGGTGCCTTGTGTCAGTTTGTAGGAGGCCTTTGGCCCTCCAAGGGAAGCTAGTCTTCCAGCTTGTGGCAGCTTGCATCTTGAAGAAATGCTGTTCTGCTCGGGAATGTAGGTGGCCGAGGCCTGGTGCCTGGCAGAAAGAGTTGGGCACAAATGATGGACTGTTTCCAGGGGTAAGTAAAGTCAGCTGCCCAGGTGCCTGATGTCAGTTTGTAGGAGGCCTTTGGCCCTCCAAGGCAAGCAAGTCTTCCAGATTGTGGCAGCTTGCATCTGGAAGAAATCCTGTTCCATTCGGGATTGTAGGTGGCCGAGGCCAGGTGCCCGGCAGAGGGAGTTGGGCACAAATGATGGCCTGTTTCTAAGGGTAGGTAAAGTCATCTGCCCAGGTGCATGATGTCAGTTTGTAAGTGGCCTTTGGCCCTCCATGGGAAGCCAGGCTTCCAGCTTGTGGCAGCTTGCATCTGGAAGAAATCCTGTTCCGTTTGGGATTGTAGGTGGCCGAGGCCTGGTGCCCGGCAGAGGGAGTTGGGCACAAATGATGGCCTGTTTCCAGGGCTAAGTAAAGTCAGCTGCCCAGGTGCCTGATGTCAGTTTGTAGGAGGCCTTTGGCCCTGCAAGGGAAGCTAGTCTTCCAGTTTGTGGCAGCATGCATCTGGAAGAAATCCTGTTCTGTTCGGGATTGTAGGTGGCCGAGGCCAGGTGCCCGGCAGAGGGAGTTGGGCACAAAGGATGGCCTTTTTCCAGGGGTAAGTAAAGTTAGCTGCCCAGGTGCCTGATGTCAGTTAGTAGGAGGCCTTTGGCCCTCCAAGGGAAGCTAGTCTTCCAGTTTGTGGCAGCTTGCATCTTGAAGAAATGCTGTTCTACTCATGATTTTAGGTGATCGAGGCCAGGTGCCCGGCAGAGGGAGTTGGGCACAAATGATGGCCACTTTCCAGGGGTAAGTAAAGTCAGCTGCCCAGGTGCCTGATGTCAGTTTGTAGCAGGCCTTTGGCCCTCCATGGGAAGCCAGGCTTCCAGCTTGTGGCAGCTTGCATCTGGAAGAAATCCTGTTCGGTTCGGCGTTGTAGGTGTCCGGAGCCGGGTGGCCTGCTGAGGGAGTAGGGAACAAAGGATGGCCTGTTTCCAGGGGGAAGTAAAGTCAGCTGCCCAGGTGCCTGATGTCAGTTTGTAGGAGGCCTTTCGCCCTCCAAGGGAAGCTAGTCTTCCAGTTTGTGGAAGCTTGCATCTGGAAGAAATCCTGTTCCGTTCGGGATTGTAGGTGGCCGAGGCCAGGACCCGGCAGAGGGAGTTGGGCACAAATGATGGCCACTTTCCAGGGGTTAGTAAAGTCAGCTGCCCAGGTGTCTGATGTCAGTTTGTAGCAGGCCTTTGGCCCTCCATAAGAAGCTTTGCTTCCAGCTTGTTGCAGCATGCATCTGGAAGAAATGCTGTTCCGTTCGGGATTGTAGGTGGCCGAGGCCAGGTGCCCGGCAGAGGGAGTTGGGAACAAAGGATGGCCTGTTTCCAGGGGTAAGTAAAGTCAGCTGCCCAGGTGCCTGATGTCAGTTTGTAGGAGGCCTTTGGCCCTGCAAGGGAAGCTAGTCTTCCAGTTTGTGGCAGCATGCATCTGGAAGAAATCTTGTTCCGTTCGGGATTGTAGGTGGCCGAGGCCAGGTGCCCGGCAGAGGGAGTTGGGCACAAAGGATGGCCTGTTTCAAGGGGTAAGTAAAGTTAGCTGCCCAGGTGCCTGATGTCAGTTTGTAGGAGGCCTTTGGCCCTCCAAGGGAAGCTAGTCTTCCAGTTTGTGGCAGCTTGCATCTTGAAGAAATGCTGTTTTGCTCGGGAGTGTAGGTGGCCGAAACCTGGTGCCTGGCAGAGGGAGTTGGGCAAAAATGATGGACAGTTTCCAGGGGTAAGTAAAGTCAGCTGCCCAGGTGTCTGATGTCAGTTTGTAGCAGGCCTTTGGCCCTCCATGGGAAGCCTGGCTTCCAGCTTGTGGCAGCTTGCATCTGGAAGAAATCCTGTTCCATTCGGGATTGTAGGTGGCCGAGGCCAGGTGCCCGGCAGAGGGAGTTGGGAACAAAGGATGGCCTGTTTCCAGGGCTAAGTAAAGTCAGCTGCCCAGGTGCCTGATGTCAGTTTGTAGGAGGCCTTTGGCCCTCCAAGGGAAGCCAGGCTTCCAGCTTGTGGCAGCTTGCATCTGGAAGAAATCCTGTTCCGTTTGGGATTGTAGGTGTCCGAGGCCAGGTGCCCGGCAGAAAGAGTTGGGCACAAAGGATGGCCTGTTTCCAGGGGTAAGTAAAGTCAGCTGGCCAGGTGCCTGATGTCAGTTTGTAGCAGGCCTTTGGCCCTCCATGGGAAGCCTGGCTTCCAGCTTGTGGCAGCTTGCATCTGGAAGAAATGCTGATCCGTTCGGGATTGTAGGTGGCCGAGGCCAGGTGCCCGGCAGAGGGAGTTGGGAACAAAGGATGGCCTGTTTCCAGGGGTAAGTAAAGTCAGCTGCCCAGGTGCCTGATGTCAGTTTGCAGGTGGCTATTGTTCCTCCATGGGATGCCAGGCTTCCAGCTTGTGGCTGCTTGCATCTGGAAGTAATCCTGTTCCGTTTGGGATCGTAGGTGGCCGAGGCCTGGTGTCCGGCTAAGGTAGTTGGGCACAAAAGATGGCCTGTTTCCAGGGGTAAGTAAAGTTAGCTGCCCAGGTGCTTGGTGTCAGTTTGTAGGAGGCCTTTGGCCCTCCAAGGGAAGCTAGTCTTCCAGTTTTTGGCTGCTTGCATCTGGAAGAAATCCTGTTCTATTTGGGTATGTAGGTGGCCGAGGCCTGGTGCCCGGCAGAGGGAGTTGGGCACAAAGGATGGCCTGTTTCCAGAGGTAAGTAAAGTCAGCTGCCCAGGTGCCTGATGTCAGTTTGTAGGAGGCCTTTGGCCCTCTAAGGGAAGCTAGTCTTCCAGTTTGTGGCAGCTTGCATCTGGAAGAAATCCTGTTCCGTTCGGGATTGTAGGTGGCCGAGGCCAGGTGCCCGGCAGAGGGAGTTGGGAACAAAGGATGGCCTGTTTCCAGGGGTAAGTAAAGTTAGCTGCCCAGGTGCCTGGTGTCAGTTTGTAGGAGGCCTTTGGCCCTCCAAGGGAAGCTAGTCTTCCAGTTTGTGGCAGCTTGCATCTTGAAGAAATGCTGTTTTGCTCGGGAGTGTAGGTGGCCGAGGCCTGGTGCCTGGCAGAGCGAGTTGGGCACAAATGATGGACTGTTTCCACGGGTAAGTAAAGTCAGCTGCCCAGGTGTCTGATGTCAGTTTGTAGCAGGCCTTTGGCCCTCCATGGGAAGCCTAGCTTCCAGCTTGTGGCAGCTTGCATCTGGAAGAAATCCTGTTCAATTCGGGATTGTAGGTGGCCGAGGCCAGGTGCCCGGCAGAGGGAGTTGGGAACAAAAGATGGCCTGTTTCCAAGGGTAAGTAAAGTCAGCTGCCCAGGTGCCTGATGTCAGTTTGTAGGAGGCCTTTGGCCCTCCAAGGGATGCCAGGCTTCCAGCTTGTGGCAGCTTGCATCTGGAAGAAATCCTGTTCCGTTTGGGATTGTAGGTGTCCGAGGCCAGGTGCCCGGCAGAAAGAGTTGGGCACAAAGGATGGCCTGTTTCCAGGGGTAAGTAAAGTCAGCTGCTCAGGTGCCTGATGTCAGTTTGTAGCAGGCCTTTGGCCCTCCATGGGAAGCCTGGCTTCCAGCTTGTGGCAGCTTGCATCTGGAAGAAATGCTGATCCGTTCGGGATTGTAGTTGGCCGAGGCCAGGTGCCCGGCAGAGGGAGTTGGGAACAAAGGATGGCCTGTTTCCAGGGGTAAGTAAAGTCAGCTGCCCAGGTGCCTGATGTCAGTTTGTAGGAGGCCTTTGGCCCTCCAAGGGAAGCCAGGCTTCCAGCTTGCGGCAGCTTGCATCTGGAAGAAATCCTGTTCTGTTTGGGATTGTCGGTGGCCGAGGCCTGGTGCCCGGCAGAGGGAGTTGGGCACAAATGATGGCCTGTTTCCAGGGGTAAGTAAAGTCAGCTGCCCAGGTGCCTGATGTCAGTTTGTAGTAGGCATTTGGCTTTTCAAGGGAAACTAGTCTTCCAGCTGTGGCCGCTTGCATCTGGAAGAAATCCTGTTCCGTTCGGGATTGTAGGTGGCCGAGGCCAGGTGCCCGGCAGAGGGAGTTGGGCACAAATGATGGCCTGTTTCCAGGGGTAAGTAAAGTCAGCTGCCCAGGTGCCTGATGTCAGTTTGTAGCAGGCCTTTGGCCCTCCATGGGAAGACAGGCTTCCAGCTTGTGGCAGCTTGCATCTGGAAGAAATCCTGTTCGGTTCGGCGTTGTAGGTGTCCGGAGCCGGGTGGCCTGCTGAGGGAGTAGGGAACAAAGGATGGCCTGTTTCCAGGGGTAAGTAAAGTCAGCTGCCCAGGTGCCTGATGTCAGTTTGTAGGAGGCCTTTGGCCCTCCAAGGGAAGCTAGTCTTCCAGTTTGTGGCAGCTTGCATCTGGAAGAAATCCTGTTCCGTTCGGGATTTTAGGTGGCCGAGGCCAGGTGCCCGGCAGAGGGAGTTGGGCACAAATGATGGCCACTTTCCAGGGGTTAGTAAAGTTAGCTGCCCAGGTGCCTAGTGTCAGTTTGTAGGAGGCCTTTGGCCCTCCAAGGGAAGCTAGTCTTCCAGCTGGCGGCAGCTTGCATCTTGAAGAAATGCTGTTCTGCTCGGGATTGTAGGTAGCCGAGGCCTGGTGCCTGGCAGAGGGAGTTGGGCACAAATGATGGACTGTTTCCAGGGGTAAGTAAAGTCAGCTGCCCAGGTGCCTGATGTCAGTTTGTAGGAGGCCTTTGGCCCTCCAAGGCAAGCAAGTCTTCCAGATTGTGGCAGCTTGCATCTGGAAGAAATCCTGTTCCATTCGGGATTGTAGGTGGCCGAGGCCAGGTGCCCGGCAGAGGGAGTTGGGCACAAATGATGGCCTGTTTCTAAGGGTAGGTAAAGTCATCTGCCCAGGTGCATGATGTCAGTTTGTAAGTGGCCTTTGGCCCTCCATGGGAAGCCAGGCTTCCAGCTTGTGGCAGCTTGCATCTGGAAGAAATCCTGTTCCGTTTGGGATTGTAGGTGGCCGAGGCCTGGTGCCCGGCAGAGGGAGTTGGGCACAAATGATGGCCTGTTTCCAGGGCTAAGTATAGTCAGCTGCCCAGGTGCCTGATGTCAGTTTGTAGGAGGCCTTTGGCCCTGCAAGGGAAGCTAGTCTTCCAGTTTGTGGCAGCATGCATCTGGAAGAAATCCTGTTCCGTTCGGGATTGTAGGTGGCCGAGGCCAGGTGCCCGGCAGAGGGAGTTGGGCACAAAGGATGGCCTGTTTCCAGGGGTAAGTAAAGTTAGCTGCCCAGGTGCCTGATGTCAGTTTGTAGGAGGCCTTTGGCCCTCCAAGGGAAGCTAGTCTTCCAGTTTGTGGCAGCTTGCATCTTGAAGAAATGCTGTTCTACTCATGATTTTAGGTGATCGAGGCCAGGTGCCCGGCAGAGGGAGTTGGGCACAAATGATGGCCTGTTTCCAGGGCTAAGTAAAGTCAGCTGCCCAGGTGCCTGATGTCAGTTTGTAGCAGGCCTTTGGCCCTCCATGGGAAGCCAGGCTTCCAGCTTGTGGCAGCTTGCATCTGGAAGAAATCCTGTTCGGTTCGGCGTTGTAGGTGTCCGGAGCCGGGTGGCCTGCTGAGGGAGTAGGGAACAAAGGATGGCCTGTTTCCAGGGGTAAGTAAAGTCAGCTGCCCAGGTGCCTGATGTCAGTTTGTAGGAGGCCTTTGGCCCTCCAAGGGAAGCTAGTCTTCCAGTTTGTGGCAGCTTGCATCTGGAAGAAATCCTGTTCCGTTCGGGATTGTAGGTGGCCGAGGCCAGGACCCGGCAGAGGGAGTTGGGCACAAATGATGGCCACTTTCCAGGGGTTAGTAAAGTCAGCTGCCCAGGTGTCTGATGTCAGTTTGTAGCAGGCCTTTGGCCCTCCATAAGAAGCCTGGCTTCCAGCTTGTTGCAGCATGCATCTGGAAGAAATGCTGTTCCGTTCGGGATTGTAGGTGGCCGAGGCCAGGTGCCCGGCAGAGGGAGTTGGGAACAAAGGATGGCCTGTTTCCAGGAGTAAGTAAAGTCAGCTGCCCAGGTGCCTGATGTCAGTTTGTAGGAGGCCTTTGGCCCTCCAAGGCAAGCAAGTCTTCCAGATTGTGGCAGCTTGCATCTGGAAGAAATCCTGTTCCATTCGGGATTGTAGGTGGCCGAGGCCAGGTGCCCGGCCGAGGGAGTAGGGCACAAATGATGACCTGTTTCCAGGGGTAAGTAAAGTCAGCTGCCCAGGTGCCTGATGTCAGTTTGTAGGAGGCCTTTTGCCCTCCAAGAGCAGCCAGGCTTCCAGCTTGTGGTAGCTTGCATCTTGAAGAAATCCTGTTCCGTTTGGGATCGTAGGTGGTCGAGGCCTGGTGCCCGGCTAAGGGAGTTGGGAACAAAGGATGGCCTGTTTCCAGGGGTAAGTAAAGTCAGCTGCCCAGGTGCCTGATGTCAGTTTGTAGGAGGCCTTTGGCCCTCCAAGGCAAGCAAGTCTTCCAGATTGTGGCAGCTTGCATCTGGAAGAAATCCTGTTCCATTCGGGATTGTAGGTGGCCGAGGCCAGGTGCCCGGCAGAGGGAGTTGGGCACAAATGATGGCCTGTTTCTAAGGGTAGGTAAAGTCATCTGCCCAGGTACATGATGTCAGTTTGTAAGTGGCCTTTGGCCCTCCATGGGAAGCCAGGCTTCCAGCTTGTGGCAGCTTGCATCTGGAAGAAATCCTGTTCCGTTCGGGATTATAGGTGGCCGAGGCCAGGTGCCCGGCAGAGGGAGTTGGGCACAAAGGATGGCCTGTTTCCAGGGGTAAGTAAAGTCAGCTGCCCAGGTGCCTGATGTCAGTTTGCAGGTGGCTATTGTTCCTCCATGGGATGCCAGGCTTCCAGCTTGTGGCAGCTTGCATCTGGAAGAAATCCTGTTACGTTTGGGATTGTAGGTGGCCGAGGCCTGGTGCCCGGCAGAGGGAGTTGGGCACAAATGATGGCCTGTTTCCAGGGGTAAGTAAAGTCAGCTGCCCAGGTGCCTGATGTCAGTTTGTAGGAGGCCTTTGGCCCTGCAAGGGAAGCTAGTCTTCCAGTTTGTGGCAGCATGCATCTGGAAGAAATCTTGTTCCGTTCGGGATTGTAGGTGGCCGAGGCCAGGTGCCCGGCAGAGGGAGTTGGGCACAAAGGATGGCCTGTTTCAAGGGGTAAGTAAAGTCAGCTGCCCAGGTGCCTGATGTCAGTTTGTAGGAGGCCTTTGGCCCTCCAAGGGAAGCCAGGCTTCCAGCTTGTGGCAGCTTGCATCTGGAAGAAATCCTGTTCCGTTTGGGATTGTAGGTGTCCGAGGCCAGGTGCCCGGCAGAAAGAGTTGGGCACAAAGGATGGCCTGTTTCCAGGGGTAAGTAAAGTCAGCTGCCCAGGTGCCTGATGTCAGTTTGTAGCAGGCCTTTGGCCCTCCATGGGAAGCCAGGCTTCCAGCTTGTGGCAGCTTGCATCTGGAAGAAATGCTGATCCGTTCGGGATTGTAGGTGGCCGAGGCCAGGTGCCCGGCAGAGGGAGTTGGGAACAAAGGATGGCCTGTTTCCAGGGGTAAGTAAAGTCAGCTGCCCAGGTGCCTGATGTCAGTTTGTAGGAGGACTTTGGCCCTCCAAGGGAAGCCAGGCTTCCAGCTTGTGGCAGCTTGCATCTGGAAGAAATCCTGTTCTGTTTGGGATTGTCGGTGGCCGAGGCCTGGTGCCCGGCAGAGGGAGTTGGGCACAAATGATGGCCTGTTTCCAGGGGTAAGTAAAGTCAGCTGCCCAGGTGCCTGATGTCAGTTTGTAGTAGGCATTTGGCTTTTCAAGGGAAACTAGTCTTCCAGCTGTGGCCGCTTGCATCTGGAAGAAATCCTGTTCCATTCGGGATTGTAGGTGGCCGAGGCCAGGTTCCCGGCAGAGGGAGTTGGGCACAAATGATGGCCTGTTTCCAGGGGTAAGTAAAGTCAGCTGCCCAGGTGCCTGATGTCAGTTTGTAGGAGGCCTTTGGCCCTCCAAGAGCAGCCAGGCTTCCAGCTTGTGGTAGCTTGCATCTTGAAGAAATCCTGTTCCGTTTGGGATCGTAGGTGGCCGAGGCCTGGTGCCCGGCTAGGGGAGTTGGGAACAAAGGATGGCCTGTTTCCAGGGGTAAGTAAAGTCAGCTGCCCAGGTGCCTGATGTCAGTTTGTAGGAGGCCTTTGGCCCTCCAAGGCAAGCAAGTCTTCCAGATTGTGGCAGCTTGCATCTGGAAGAAATCCTGTTCCATTCGGGATTGTAGGTGGCCGAGGCCAGGTGCCCGGCAGAGGGAGTTGGGCACAAATGATGGCCTGTTTCTAGGGGTAAGTAAAGTCAGCTGCCCAGGTGCCTGATGTCAGTTTGTAGGAGGCCTTTGGCCCTCCATGGGAAGCCAGGCTTCCAGCTTGTGGCAGCTTGCATCTGGAAGAAATCCTGTTCCGATCAGTATTATAGGTGGCTGAGGCCAGGTGCCCGGCAGAGGGAGTTGGGCACCAAGGATGGCCTGTTTCCAGGGGTAAGTAAAGTCAGCTGCCCAGGTGCCTGATGTCAGTTTGCAGGTGGCTATTGTTCCTCCATGGGATGCCAGGCTTCCAGCTTGTGGTTGCTTGCATCTGGAAGTAATCCTGTTCCGTTTGGGATCGTAGGTGGCCGAGGGCTGGTGTCCGGCTAAGGTAGTTGGGCACAAAAGATGGCCTGTTTCCAGGGGTAAGTAAAGTTAGCTGCCCAGGTGCTTGGTGTCAGTTTGTAGGAGGCCTTTGGCCCTCCAAGGGAAGCTAGTCTTCCAGTTTGTGGCTGCTTGCATCTGGAAGAAATCCTGTTCTATTTGGGTATGTAGGTGGCCGAGGCCTGGTGCCCGGCAGAGGGAGTTGGGCACAAAGGATGGCCTGTTTCCAGAGGTAAGTAAAGTCAGCTGCCCAGGTGCCTGATGTCAGTTTGTAGGAGGCCTTTGGCCCTCTAAGGGAAGCTAGTCTTCCAGTTGATGGCAGCTTGCATCTGGAAGAAATCCTGTTCCGTTCGGGATTGTAGGTGGCCGAGGCCAGGTGCCCGGCAGAGGGAGTTGGGCACAAATGATGGCCTGTTTCCAGGGGTAAGTAAAGTCAGCTGCCCAGGTGCCTGATGTCAGTTTGTAGCAGGCCTTTAGCCCTCCAAGGGAAGCCAGGCTTCCAGCTTGTGGCAGCTTGCATCTTGAAGAAATCCTGTTCCGTTTGGGATTGTCGGTGGCCGATGCCTGGTGCCCGGCAGAGGGAGTTGGGCACAAATGATGGCCTGTTTCCAGGGGTAAGTAAATTCAGCTGCCCAGGTGCCTGATGTCAGTTTGTAGTAGGCATTTGGCTTTTCAAGGGAAACTAGTCTTCCAGCTGTGGCAGCTTGCATCTGGAAGAAATCCTGTTCCATTCGGGATTTTAGGTGGCCGAGGCCAGGTGCCCGGCAGAGGGAGTTGGGCACAAATGATGGCCTGTTTCCAGGGGTAAGTAAAGTTAGCTGCCCAGGTGCCTGATGTCAGTTTGTAGGAGGCCTTTGGCCCTCCAAGGCAAGCAAGTCTTCCAGCTTGTGGCAGCTTGCATCTGGAAGAAATGCTGATCCGTTCGGGATTGTAGGTGGCCGAGGCCAGGTGCCCGGCAGAGGGAGTTGGGAACAAAGGATGGCCTGTTTCCAGGGGTAAGTAAAGTTAGCTGCCCAGGTGCCTGGTGTCAGTTTGTAGGAGGCCTTTGGCCCTCCAAGGGAAGCTAGTCTTCCAGTTTGTGGCAGCTTGCATCTTGAAGAAATGCTGTTTTGCTCGGGAGTGTAGGTGGCCGAGGCCTGGTGCCTGGCAGAGGGAGTTGGGCACAAATGATGGACTGTTTCCACGGGTAAGTAAAGTCAGCTGCCCAGGTGTCTGATGTCAGTTTGTAGCAGGCCTTTGGCCCTCCATGGGAAGCCTGGCTTCCAGCTTGTGGCAGCTTGCATCTGGAAGAAATCCTGTTCCATTCGGGATTGTAGGTGGCCGAGGCCAGGTGCCCGGCAGAGGGAGTTGGGAACAAAGGATGGCCTGTTTCCAGGGGTAAGTAAAGTCAGCTGCCCAGGTGCCTGATGTCAGTTTGTAGCAGGCCTTTGGCCCTCCAAGGGAAGCCAGGCTTCCAGCCTGTGGCAGCTTGCATCTGGAAGAAATCCTGTTCCGTTTGGGATTGTAGGTGTCCGAGGCCAGGTGCCCGGCAGAAAGAGTTGGGCACAAAGGATGGCCTGTTTCCAGGGGTAAGTAAAGTCAGCTGCCCAGGTGCCTGATGTCAGTTTGTAGCAGGCCTTTGGCCCTTTATGGGAAGCCTGGCTTCCAGCTTGTGGCAGCTTGCATCTGGAAGAAATGCTGATCCGTTCGGGACTGTAGTTGGCCGAGGCCAGGTGCCCGGCAGAGGGAGTTGGGAACAAAGGATGGCCTGTTTCCAGGGGTAAGTAAAGTCAGCTGCCCAGGTGCCTGATGTCAGTTTGTAGGAGGCCTTTGGCCCTCCAAGGGAAGCCAGGCTTCCAGCTTGTGGCAGCTTGCATCTGGAAGAAATCCTGTTCTGTTTGGGATTGTCGGTGGCCGAGGCCTGGTGCCCGGCAGAGGGAGTTGGGCACAAATGATGGCCTGTTTCCAGGGGTAAGTAAAGTCAGCTGCCCAGGTGCCTGATGTCAGTTTGTAGTAGGCATTTGGCTTTTCAAGGGAAACTAGTCTTCCAGCTGTGGCCGCTTGCATCTGGAAGAAATCCTGTTCCATTCGGGATTGTAGGTGGCCGAGGCCAGGTGCCCGGCAGAGGGAGTTGGGCACAAATGATGGCCTGTTTCCAGGGGTAAGTAAAGTCAGCTGCCCAGGTGCCTGATGTCAGTTTGTAGGAGGCCTTTGGCCCTCCAAGAGCAGCCAGGCTTCCAGCTTGTGGTAGCTTGCATCTTGAAGAAATCCTGTTCCGTTTGGGATCGTAGGTGGCCGAGGCCTGGTGCCCGGCTAGGGGAGTTGGGAACAAAGGATGGCCTGTTTCCAGGGGTAAGTAAAGTCAGCTGCCCAGGTGCCTGATGTCAGTTTGTAGGAGGCCTTTGGCCCTCCAAGGCAAGCAAGTCTTCCAGATTGTGGCAGCTTGCATCTGGAAGAAATCCCGTTCCATTCGGGATTGTAGGTGGCCGAGGCCAGGTGCCCGGCAGAGGGAGTTGGGCACAAATGATGGCCTCTTTCTAGGGGTAAGTAAAGTCAGCTGCCCAGGTGTCTGATGTCAGTTTGTAGGAGGCCTTTGGCCCTCCAAGGCAAGCAAGTCTTCCAGATTGTGGCAGCTTGCATCTGGAAGAAATCCTGTTCCGATCAGGATTATAGGTGGCTGAGGCAAGGTGCCCGGCAGAGGGAGTTGGGCACAAATGATGGCCTGTTTCCAGGGGTAAGTAAAGTCAGCTGGCCAGGTGCCTGATGTCAGTTTGTAGCAGGCCTTTGGCCCTCCAAGGGAAGCCAGGCTTCCAGCTTGTGGCAGCTTGCATCTGGAAGAAATCCTGTTCCGTTTGGGATTGTCGGTGGCCGATGCCTGGTGCCCGGCAGAGGGAGTTGGGCACAAATGATGGCCTGTTTCCAGGGGTAAGTAAATTCAGCTGCCCAGGTGCCAGATGTCAGTTTGTAGTAGGCATTTGGCTTTTCAAGGGAAACTAGTCTTCCAGCTGTGGCAGCTTGCATCTGGAAGAAATCCTGTTCCATTCGGGATTGTAGGTGGCCGAGGCCAGGTGCCCGGCAGAGGGAGTTGGGCACAAATGATGGCCTGTTTCCAGGGGTAAGTAAAGTTAGCTGCCCAGGTGCCTGATGTCAGTTTGTAGGAGGCCTTTGGCCCTCCATGGGAAGCCAGGCTTCCAGCTTGTGGCAGCTTGCATCTGGAAGAAATCCTGTTCCGTTCAGGATTATAGGTGGCCGAGGCCAGGTGCCCGGCAGAGGGAGTTGGGCACAAAGGATGGCCTGTTTCCAGGGGTAAGTAAAGTCAGCTGCCCAGGTGCCTGATGTCAGTTTGTAGCAGGCCTTTGGCCCTCCAAGGGAAGCAAGTCTTCCAGTTTGTGGCAGCTTGCATCTTGAAGAAATGCTGTTCTGCTCATGATTGTAGGTGGTTGAGGCCAGGTGCCTGGCAGAGGGAGTTGGGCACAAATGATGGCCTGTTTCCAGGGGTAAGTAAAGTCAGCTGCCCAGGTGCCTGATGTCAGTTTGTAGCAGGCCTTTGGCCCTCCATGGGAAGCCAGGCTTCCAGCTTGTGGCAGCTTGCATCTGGAAGAAATCCTGTTCCGTTCGGCGTTGTAGGTGTCCGGAGCCGGGTGGCCTCCTGAGGGAGTAGGGAAAAAAGGATGGCCTGTTTCCAGGGGTAAGTAAAGTCAGCTGCCCAGGTGCCTGATGTCAGTTTGTAGGAGGCCTTTGGCCCTCCAAGGGAAGCTAGTCTTCCAGTTCGTGGCAGCATGCATCTGGAAGAAATCCTGTTCCGTTCGGGATTGTAGGTGGCCGAGGCCAGGTGCCCGGCAGAGGGAGTTGGGCACAAATGATAGCCTCTTTCCAGGGGTTAGTAAAGTCAGCTGCCCAGGTGTCTGATGTCAGTTTGTAGCAGGCCTTTGGCCCTCCATGGGAAGCCTGGCTTCCAGCTTGTGGCAGCTTGTATCTGGAAGAAATGCTGTTCCGTTCGGGATTGTAGGTGGCCGAGGCCAGGTGCCCGGCAGAGGGAGTTGGGAACAAAGGATGGCCTGTTTCCAGGGGTAAGTAAAGTTAGCTGCCCAGGTGCCTGATGTCAGTTTGTAGGAGGCCTTTGGCCCTCCAAGGGAAGCCAGGCTTCCAGCTTGTGGCAGCTTGCATCTGGAAGAAATCCTGTTCCGTTTGGGATTGTCGGTGGCCGATGCCTGGTGCCCGGCAGAGGGAGTTGGGCACAAATGATGGCCTGTTTCCAGGGGTAAGTAAAGTCAGCTGCCCAGGTGCCTGATGTCAGTTTGTAGGAGGCCTTTAGCCCTCCAAGCGCAGCCAGGCTTCCGGCTTGTGGTAAGCTTGCATCTGGAAGAAATCCTGTTCCGTTCGGGATTGTAGGTGGCCGAGGCCAGGTGCCCGGCAGAGGGAGTTGGGCACAAATGATAGCCTCTTTCCAGGGGTTAGTAAAGTCAGCTGCCCAGGTGTCTGATGTCAGTTTGTAGCAGGCCTTTGGCCCTCCATGGGAAGCCTGGCTTCCAGCTTGTGGCAGCTTGCATCTGGAAGAAATCCTGTTCCGTTTGGGATTGTCGGTGGCCGATGCCTGGTGCCCGGCAGAGGGAGTTGGGCACAAATGATGGCCTGTTTCCAGGGGTAAGTAAATTCAGCTGCCCAGGTGCCTGATGTCAGTTTGTAGTAGGCATTTGGCTTTTCAAGGGAAACTAGTCTTCC
Organism: Chamaea fasciata; assembly: GCF_029207755.1. NCBI lineage: Eukaryota > Metazoa > Chordata > Aves > Passeriformes > Sylviidae > Chamaea > Chamaea fasciata. Next base: position 60,827 of record NW_027094646.1, read on the forward strand.
AGCTGTGGCAGCTTGCATCTGGAAGAAATCCTGTTCCATTCGGGATTGTAGGTGGCCGAGGCCAGGTGCCCGGCAGAGGGAGTTGGGCACAAATGATAGCCTGTTTCCAGGGGTAAGTAAAGTCAGCTGCCCAGGTGCCTGATGTCAGTTTGTAGGAGGCCTTTAGCCCTCCAAGAGCAGCCAGGCTTCCGGCTTGTGGTAGCTTGCATCTGGAAGAAATCCTGATCCGTTCGGGATTGTAGGTGGCGAGGCCTGGTGCCCGGCTAAGGGAGTTGGGAACAAAGGATGGCCTGTTTCCAGGGGTAAGTAAAGACAGCTGCCCAGGTGCCTGATGTCAGTTTGTAGGAGGCCTTTGGCCCTCCAAGGCAAGCAAGTCTTCCAGATTGTGGCAGCTTGCATCTGGAAGAAATCCTGTTCCATTCGGGATTGTAGGTGGCCGAGGCCAGGTGCCCGGCAGAGGGAGTTGGGCACAAATGATGGCCTGTTTCCAGGGGTAAGTAAAGTCAGCTGCCCAGGTGCCTGATGTCAGTTTGTAGGAGGCCTTTGGCCCTCCAAGGGAAGCCAGGCTTCCAGCTTGTGGCAGCTTGCATCTGGAAGAAATCCTGTTCCGTTCGGGATTATAGGTGGCCGAGGCCAGGTGCCCGGCAGACGGAGTTGGGCACAAAGGATGGCCTGTTTCCAGGGGTAAGTAAAGTCAGCTGCCCAGGTGCCTGATGTCAGTTTGTAGGTGGCTATTGTTCCTCCATGGGATGCCAGGCTTCCAGCTTGTGGCAGCTTGCATCTGGAAGTAATCCTGTTTTGTTCGGGATTGTAGGTGTCCGAGGCCTGGTGCCCGGCAGAAAGAGTTGGGCACAAAGGATGGCCTGTTTCCAGGGGTAAGTAAAGTCAGCTGCCCAGGTGCCTGATGTCAGTTTGTAGTAGGCATTTGGCTTTTCAAGGGAAACTAGTCTTCCAGCTGTGGCCGCTTGCATCTGGAAGAAATCCTGTTCCATTCGGGATTGTAGGTGGCCGAGGCCAGGTGCCCGGCAGAGGGAGTTGGGCACAAATGATGGCCTGTTTCCAGGGGTAAGTAAAGTCAGCTGCCCAGGTGCCTGATGTCAGTTTGTAGGAGGCCTTTGGCCCTCCAAGAGCAGCCAGGCTTCCAGCTTGTGGTAGCTTGCATCTTGAAGAAATCCTGTTCCGTTTGGGATCGTAGGTGGCCGAGGCCTGGTGCCCGGCTAGGGGAGTTGGGAACAAAGGATGGCCTGTTTCCAGGGGTAAGTAAAGTCAGCTGCCCAGGTGCCTGATGTCAGTTTGTAGGAGGCCTTTGGCCCTCCAAGGCAAGCAAGTCTTCCAGATTGTGGCAGCTTGCATCTGGAAGAAATCCTGTTCCATTCGGGATTGTAGGTGGCCGAGGCCAGGTGCCCGGCAGAGGGAGTTGGGCACAAATGATGGCCTCTTTCTAGGGGTAAGTAAAGTCAGCTGCCCAGGTGTCTGATGTCAGTTTGTAGGAGGCCTTTGGCCCTCCATGGGAAGCCAGGCTTCCAGCTTTTGGCAGCTTGCATCTGGAAGAAATCCTGTTCCGATCAGGATTATAGGTGGCTGAGGCCAGGTGCCCGGCAGAGGGAGTTGGGCACAAATGATGGCCTGTTTCCAGGGGTAAGTAAAGTCAGCTGCCCAGGTGCCTGATGTCAGTTTTTAGCAGGCCTTTGGCCCTCCAAGGGAAGCCAGGCTTCCAGCTTGTGGCAGCTTGCATCTGGAAGAAATCCTGTTCCGTTTGGGATTGTCGGTGGCCGATGCCTGGTGCCCGGCAGAGGGAGTTGGGCACAAATGATGGCCTGTTTCCAGGGGTAAGTAAATTCAGCTGCCCAGGTGCCAGATGTCAGTTTGTAGTAGGCATTTGGCTTTTCAAGGGAAACTAGTCTTCCAGCTGTGGCAGCTTGCATCTGGAAGAAATCCTGTTCCATTCGGGATTGTAGGTGGCCGAGGCCAGGTGCCCGGCAGAGGGAGTTGGGCACAAATGATGGCCTTTTTCCAGGGGTAAGTAAAGTTAGCTGCCCAGGTGCCTGATGTCAGTTTGTAGGAGGCCTTTGGCCCTCCATGGGAAGCCAGGCTTCCAGCTTGTGGCAGCTTGCATCTGGAAGAAATCCTGTTCCGTTCAGGATTATAGGTGGCCGAGGCCAGGTGCCCGGCAGAGGGAGTTGGGCACAAAGGATGGCCTGTTTCCAGGGGTAAGTAAAGTTAGCTGCCCAGGTGCCTGATGTCAGTTTGTAGCAGGCCTTTGGCCCTCCAAGGGAAGCAAGTCTTCCAGTTTGTGGCAGCTTGCATCTTGAAGAAATGCTGTTCTGCTCATGATTGTAGGTGGTTGAGGCCAGGTGCCTGGCAGAGGGAGTTGGGCACAAATGATGGCCTGTTTCCAGGGGTAAGTAAAGTCAGCTGCCCAGGTGCCTGATGTCAGTTTGTAGCAGGCCTTTGGCCCTCCATGGGAAGCCAGGCTTCCAGCTTGTGGCAGCTTGCATCTGGAAGAAATCCTGTTCCGTTCGGCGTTGTAGGTGTCCGGAGCCGGGTGGCCTCCTGAGGGAGTAGGGAAAAAAGGATGGCCTGTTTCCAGGGGTAAGTAAAGTCAGCTGCCCAGGTGCCTGATGTCAGTTTGTAGGAGGCCTTTGGCCCTCCAAGGGAAGCTAGTCTTCCAGTTTGTGGCAGCATGCATCTGGAAGAAATCCTGTTCCGTTCGGATTGTAGGTGGCCGAGGCCAGGTGCCCGGCAGAGGGAGTTGGGCACAAATGATAGCCTCTTTCCAGGGGTTAGTAAAGTCAGCTGCCCAGGTGTCTGATGTCAGTTTGTAGCAGGCCTTTGGCCCTCCATGGGAAGCCTGGCTTCCAGCTTGTGGCAGCTTGTATCTGGAAGAAATGCTGTTCCGTTCGGGATTGTAGGTGGCCGAGGCCAGGTGCCCGGCAGAGGGAGTTGGGAACAAAGGATGGCCTGTTTCCAGGGGTAAGTAAAGTTAGCTGCCCAGGTGCCTGATGTCAGTTTGTAGGAGGCCTTTGGCCCTCCAAGGGAAGCCAGGCTTCCAGCTTGTGGCAGCTTGCATCTGGAAGAAATCCTGTTCCGTTTGGGATTGTCGGTGGCCGATGCCTGGTGCCCGGCAGAGGGAGTTGGGCACAAATGATGGCCTGTTTCCAGGGGTAAGTAAAGTCAGCTGCCCAGGTGCCTGATGTCAGTTTGTAGGAGGCCTATAGCCCTCCAAGCGCAGCCAGGCTTCCGGCTTGTGGTAAGCTTGCATCTGGAAGAAATCCTGTTCCGTTCGGGATTGTAGGTGGCCGAGGCCAGGTGCCCGGCAGAGGGAGTTGGGCACAAATGATAGCCTCTTTCCAGGGGTTAGTAAAGTCAGCTGCCCAGGGGTCTGATGTCAGTTTGTAGCAGGCCTTTGGCCCTCCATGGGAAGCCTGGCTTCCAGCTTGTGGCAGCTTGTATCTGGAAGAAATGCTGTTCCGTTCGGGATTGTTGGTGGCCGAGGCCAGGTGCCCGGCAGAGGGAGTTGGGAACAAAGGATGGCCTGTTTCCAGGGGTAAGTAAAGTTAGCTGCCAAGGTGCCTGATGTCAGTTTGTAGGAGGCCTTTGGCCCTCCAAGGGAAGCCAGGCTTCCAGCTTGTGGCAGCTTGCATCTGGAAGAAATCCTGTTCCGTTTGGGATTGTCGGTGGCCGATGCCTGGTGCCCGGCAGAGGGAGTTGGGCACAAATGATGGCCTGTTTCCAGGGGTAAGTAAATTCAGCTGCCCAGGTGCCTGATGTCAGTTTGTAGTAGGCATTTGGCTTTTCAAGGGAAACTAGTCTTCCAGCTGTGGCAGCTTGCATCTGGAAGAAATCCTGTTCCATTCGGGATTGTAGGTGGCCGAGGCCAGGTGCCCGGCAGAGGGAGTTGGGCACAAATGATGGCCTGTTTCCAGGGGTAAGTAAAGTCAGCTGCCCAGGTGCCTGATGTCAGTTTGTCGGAGGCCTTTAGCCCTCCAAGAGCAGCCAGGCTTCCGGCTTGTGGTAGCTTGCATCTGGAAGAAATCCTGTTCCGTTCGGGATTGTAGGTGGCCGAGGCCTGGTGCCCGGCTAAGGGAGTTGGGAACAACGGATGGCCTGTTTCCAGGGGTAAGTAAAGACAGCTGCCCAGGTGCCTGATGTCAGTTTGTAGGAGGCCTTTGGCCCTCCAAGGCAAGCAAGTCTTCCAGATTGTGGCAGCTTGCATCTGGAAGAAATCCTGTTCCATTCGGGATTGTAGGTGGCCGAGGCCAGGTGCCCGGCAGAGGGAGTTGGGCACAAATGATGGCCTGTTTCCAGGGGTAAGTAAAGTCAGCTGCCCAGGTGCCTGATGTCAGTTTGTAGGAGGCCTTTGGCCCTCCAAGGGAAGCCAGGCTTCCAGCTTGTGGCAGCTTGCATCTGGAAGAAATCCTGTTCCGTTCGGGATTATAGGTGGCCGAGGCCAGGTGCCCGGCAGACGGAGTTGGGCACAAAGGATGGCCTGTTTCCAGGGGTAAGTAAAGTCAGCTGCCCAGGTGCCTGATGTCAGTTTGTAGGTGGCTATTGTTCCTCCATGGGATGCCAGGCTTCCAGCTTGTGGCAGCTTGCATCTGGAAGTAATCCTGTTTTTTCGGGATTGTAGGTGTCCGAGGCCTGGTGCCCGGCAGAAAGAGTTGGGCACAAAGGATGGCCTGTTTCCAGGGGTAAGTAAAGTCAGCTGCCCAGGTGCCTGATGTCAGTTTATAGCAGGCCTTTGGCCCTCCATGGGAAGCCTGGCTTCCAGCTTGTGGCAGCTTGCATCTGGAAGAAATGCTGATCCGTTCGGGATTGTAGGTGGCCGAGGCCAGGTGCCCGGCAGAGGGAGTTGGGAACAAAGGATGGCCTGTTTCCAGGGGTAAGTAAAGTTAGCTGCCCAGGTGCCTGATGTCAGTTTGTAGGAGGCCTTTGGCCCTCCAAGGGAAGCTAGTCTTCCAGTTTGTGGCAGCTTGCATCTGGAAGAAATGCTGTTTTGCTCGGGAGTGTAGGTGGCCGAGGCCTGGTGCCTGGCAGAGGGAGTTGGGCACAAATGATGGACTGTTTCCAGGGGTAAGTAAAGTCAGCTGCCCAGGTGCCTGATGTCAGTTTGTAGCAGGCCTTTGGCCCTCCATGGGAAGCCAGGCTTCCAGCTTGTGGCAGCTTGCATCTGGAAGAAATCCTGTTCCGTTCGGGATTGTAGGTGGCCGAGGCCAGGTGCCCAGCAGAGGAAATTGGGCACAAAGGATGGCCTGTTTCCAGGGGTAAGTAAAGTCAGCTGCCCAGGTGCCTGATGTCAGTTTGTAGGAGGCCTTTGGCCCTCCAAGGGAAGCCAGGCTTCCAGCTTGTGGCAGCTTGCATCTTGAAGAAATCCTGTTCCGTTTGGGATTGTCGGTGGCCGATGCCTGGTGCCCGGCAGAGGGAGTTGGGCACAAATGATGGCCTGTTTCCAGGGGTAAGTAAATTCAGCTGCCCAGGTGCCTGATGTCAGTTTGTAGTAGGCATTTGGCTTTTCAAGGGAAACTAGTCTTCCAGCTGTGGCAGCTTGCATCTGGAAGAAATCCTGTTCCATTCGGGATTGTAGGTGGCCGAGGCCAGGTGCCCGGCAGAGGGAGTTGGGCACAAATGATGGCCTGTTTCCAGGGGTAAGTAAAGTTAGCTGCCCAGGTGCCTGATGTCAGTTTGTAGGAGGCCTTTGGCCCTCCAAGGCAAGCAAGTCTTCCAGATTGTGGCAGCTTGCATCTGGAAGAAATCCTGTTCCATTCGGGATTGTAGGTGGCCGAGGCCAGGTGCCCGGCAGACGGAGTTGGGCACAAAGGATGGCCTGTTTCCAGGGGTAAGTAAAGTCAGCTGCCCAGGTGCCTGATGTCAGTTTGCAGGTGGCTATTGTTCCTCCATGGGATGCCAGGCTTCCAGCTTGTGGCTGCTTGCATCTGGAAGTAATCCTGTTCCGTTCGGGATTGTAGGTGGCCGAGGCCAGGTGCCCGGCAGAGGGAGTTGGGCACAAATGATGGCCTGTTTCCAGGGGTAAGTAAAGTCAGCTGCCCAGGTGCCTGATGTCAGTTTGTAGCAGGCCTTTGGCCCTCCAAGGGAAGCAAGTCTTCCAGTTTGTGGCAGCTTGCATCTGGAAGAAATCCTGTTCTGCTCATGATTGTAGGTGGTCGAGGCCAGGTGCCTGGCAGAGGGAGTTGGGCACAAATGATGGCCTGTTTCCAGGGGTAAGTAAAGTCAGCTGCCCAGGTGCCTGATGTCAGTTTGTAGCAGGCCTTTGGCC
>NW_027094647.1:0-66947 GCF_029207755.1 Chamaea fasciata
TGGGGTGCCCTGGCTGTCCCCTTGGTGTTCCTGGGGGTGGCCTGGCTGTCCCTAGGGTGCCATGGCTGTCCCTAGGGTGCCCTGGCTATCCCGTAGGTGTCCCTGGGGGTGCCCCGGCTGTCCCCTAGGTGTCCCTTGGGTGCCCTGGCTGTCCCCTCGGTGTCCCTGGGGGTGCCCTGGGTGTCCTAGGGTGCCCTGGGTGTGCCCTAGGTGTCCCTGGGGGTGCTCTGGCTGTCCCTGGAGTACCCTGGCTGTCCCCTCGGTGTCCCTGGGGGTGCCCTGAATGTCCCTGGGGTGCCCAGGGGGTGCCCTGGCTGTCCCCCAGGTGTCCCTGGGGTTGCCTTCGCTGTCCCCTAGGTGTCCCTGGGGGTGCCCTGGCTGTCCCCCAGGTGTCCCTGGGTGTGCCCAGGGTGTCCCAGGGAGTGCTCTGGCTGTCCCCTAGGTGTCCCTGGGGGTGCCCAGGGTGTCCCAGGGAGTGCTCTGGCTGTGCCCTCGGTGTCCCTGGGGGTGCCCAGGGTGTCCCCGGGGGGTGCCCTGGCTGTCCCTTGGGGGCCCCTGGCTGTCCCTGAGGGGGCCCTGGCTGTCTTCTAGGTGTCCCTGGGGGGCCCTGGCTGTCCCCTAGGTGTCCCTGGGGTGCCCTTGCTGTCCCATAGGTGTCCCTGGGGGTGCCCTGGCTGTTTCTTAGGTGTCCCTGGGGGTGCCCTGGCTGTCCCCTAGGTGTCCCAGGGCTTCCCTGGCTTTCCCATAGGTGTCCCTGGGGGTGCCCTGGCTGTTCCTTAGGTGTCCCTGGGGGTGCCCTGGCTGTCCCTTAGGTGTCCCTGGGGGTGCCCTGGCTATCTGTGGGGTGCCGTGGCTGCCTCTGGGGTGCCCTTGATGTCCCCTAGGTGTCCCTGGGGTGCCCTGAGTGTCCCTGTGGGTGCCCTGGCTGTCCCCTAGGTGTCCCTGGGGTGCCCTGGCTGTCCTTTAGGTGTCCCTGGGGGTGCCCTGGCTGTCCCCTAGGTGTCCCTGCCTCGCTCGTATCCTCGACTCCGCCTCCGGCGCCATGGTGACACCCCTCCCAGTCTGGACCAGTGTGGCCACACCCCCTCCCCTGGGGCCATTAGACCCATCCCAGTACAGACCAGTAAGGCAGCGTGTGCCCACCATCGACCCCCACTCGCCTGCCAGTTCGTCCCAGTCCACTCCCCGTCCATCCCAGTTCTCTCTGATCACCCTCCCAGTGCTCCCAGTCCATCCCAGTCCCGCAGGTGCTGGTGCTTGTGGCTTGATCAGCTGGTGCCTGTCCGCAACGTGGAGCGGGTCAAATGAGGCCTCAGGGGGAGGGGGGGGCGGATTTTGGGGGTCCTGGGGGTCCCGAGTTGTCCTGGAGGGGTTTGAAGGGTTTTGGGGGGTCTGCGGGGAGTCTCAAGGGGCTGCTGTGGGTGTTTTTGGGGGGGCTTCGGGAGGTTTGGGCGGCCCATTTGAGGCATCAAAGGAACCTGAGGAGAGTTTTGCGGGCTCCTGGAGGTCGGGGGGGCCCTGGGGGTGGTTTGGGGGCACTGGGGGGTTCCAGCCCGTGACCTCCCCCCGTTTTTGATCCCCCCCCCCCCCCCCCCCCCCCCCGAGCTGTTTCGGTCTCATCGACGCCCTCCTGAAGCCCAAGGGGGGGTGGGCGCTGGGCCCCCCCCCGCTGCCCCCTCCCTTGCCACCCCCGCGACGCCCTGCAGGTGAGGGACCCCCAGAAACCCCTCCCCGGACCCCAAATTCACCCCTGGGACCCCAAAAAACCCCCAAAACCTCTCCCCGGACCCCAAATTCAGCCCTGAGGCCCCAAAAAACCCCCAAAAACCCCTCCCCATGAACCCCAAATCCACCCCTGGGACCCCCCAAAACTCCCCAGGACCCCAGATCCACCCCGGGACCCCCAAATCCATCCCTTGGACCCCCAAAAACCCCCAAATCCATCCCTGGGACGCCCCAAAACCTCCCTCCAAACCCCAAATTCACCCCTCGGACCTCCAGAATCCTTCCACAGGACCCCTCAGGGGTCATTCCCCACGAAAAAGTGCGGGAAACGTGAGGGGAGAAAAAGGGCGGGAAACGTGAGGGGAGAAAAAGGGCGGGAAACGTGAGGGGAGAAAAAGGGCGGGATCAAGTGGAGGGGATCAATGGAATTTTGGGGGGGGTCAGCGACGCTGAGGAAGGATCAATGGAATATTGGGGGGTCATCAATGACATTGGGGGGGTCAGTGACACTCGGGTGGGGATCAATGATGCTGTGGGGGGATCGATATCAGCTCGGGGGGCGGCCATGGGTTTTTGGGGGGCCGCAATGCAGGCATCCGTGCTGGGTTTGGAGCGGGGGGGCCCCTTCAACCTCTGGGGGGGCCCTGGCTGTCCCCTGGCTGTACCTGGGGGTGCCCTGGCTGTCCCCTAGGTGTCCCTGGGGATGCCCTGGAGTCCCTGGGGGTGCCCTGGCTGTGCCTGGGAGTCCCTGGCTGTCCCCTAGGTGTCCCTGGGGTGCCCTGGCTTTCCCTGGGGTGCCCTGGCTGTCCCCTAGGTGTCCTTGGGGTGCCTTGCTGTCCCCAAAGCGTCCCTGGGGGTGCCCTGGCTGTCCCCTTGGTGTCCCTGGGGGTGCCCTGGCTGTCCCTGGGGGTCCCTGGCTGTCCCATAGGTGTCCCTAGGGGTGCCTTGTCTGTCCCTGGGAGGGCCCTGGCTGTCCCCTAAGTGTCCCTGGGGGTGCTCTGGTGTCCCTGGGGTGCCCTGGCTGTCCTTTAGGTGTCCCTGGGGTGCCCTGGCTGTCCCCTAGGTGTCCCTGCCTCGCTCGTATCCTCGACTCCGCCTCCGGCGCCATGGTGACACCCCTCCCAGTCTGGACCAGTGTGGCCACACCCCCTCCCCTGGGGCCATTAGACCCATCCCAGTACAGACCAGTAAGGCAGCGTGTGCCCACCATCGACCCCCACTCGCCTGCCAGTTCGTCCCAGTCCACTCCCCGTCCATCCCAGTTCTCTCTGATCACCCTCCCAGTGCTCCCAGTCCATCCCAGTCCCGCAGGTGCTGGTGCTTGTGGCTTGATCAGCTGGTGCCTGTCCGGAGGGGGGGGCGGATTTTGGGGGGTCCTGGGGGTCCCGAGTTGTCCTGGAGGGGTTTGAAGGGTTTTGGGGGGTCTGCGGGGAGTCTCAAGGGGCTGCTGTGGTGGTGTTTTTTGGGGGGGCTTCGGAGGTTTGGGCGGCCCATTTGAGGCATCAAAGGAACCTGAGGAGAGTTTTGCGGGCTCCTGGAGGTCGGGGGGGCCCTGGGGGTGGTTTGGGGGGCACTGGGGGGTTCCAGCCCGTGACCCCCCCCCGTTTTTGATCCCCCCCCACCCCCCCCCCCCCGAGCTGTTTCGGTCTCATCGACGCCCCTCCTGAAGCCCAAGGGGGGGTGGGCGCTGGGCCCCCCCCGCTGCCCCCTCCCTTGCCACCCCCGCGACGCCCTGCAGGTGAGGGACCCCCAGAAACCCCTCCCCGGACCCCAAATTCACCCCTGGGGGACCCCAAAAAACCCCCAAAACCTCTCCCCGGACCCCAAATTCAGCCCTGAGGCCCCAAAAAACCCCCAAAAACCCCTCCCCATGAACCCCAAATCCACCCCTGGGACCCCCAAAACCTCCCCAGGACCCCAGATCCACCCCGGGACCCCCAAATCCATCCCTTGGACCCCCAAAAACCCCCAAATCCATCCCTGGGACGCCCCAAAACCTCCCTCCAAACCCCAAATTCACCCCTCGGACCTCCAGAATCCTTCCACAGGACCCCTCAGGGGGTCATTCCCCACGAAAAATTGCGGGAAACGTGAGGGGAGAAAAAGGGCGGGAAACGTGAGGGGAGAAAAAGGGCGGGAAACGTGAGGGGAGAAAAAGGGCGGGATCAAGTGGAGGGGATCAATGGAATTTTGGGGGGGGGTCAGCGACGCTGAGGAAGGATCAATGGAATATTGGGGGGTCATCAATGACATTGGGGGGGTCAGTGACACTCGGGTGGGGATCAATGATGCTGTGGGGGATCGATATCAGCTCGGGGGGCGGCCATGGGTTTTTGGGGGGCCGCAATGCAGGCATCCGTGCTGGGTTTGGAGCGGGGGGGCCCCTTCAACCTCTGGGGGGGCCCTGGCTGTCCCCCTGGCTGTACCTGGGGGTGCCCTGGCTGTCCCCTAGGTGTCCCTGGGGATGCCCTGGAGTCCCTGGGGGTGCCCTGGCTGTGCCTGGGAGTCCCTGGCTGTCCCCTAGGTGTCCCTGGGGTGCCCTGGCTTTCCCTGGGGTGCCCTGGCTGTCCCCTAGGTGTCCTTGGGGTGCCTTGCTGTCCCCAAGGCGTCCCTGGGGGTGCCCTGGCTGTCCCCCTTGGTGTCCCTGGGGGTGCCCTGGCTGTCCCTGGGGGTCCCTGGCTGTCCCATAGGTGTCCCTAGGGGTGCCTTGTCTGTCCCTGGGGGGGCCCTGGGGGTACCCTGGTGTCCCTGGGAGGGCCCTGGCTGTCCCCTAAGTGTCCCTGGGGGTGCTCTGGTGTCCCTGGGGATGCCCTGGCTGTCCCCTAGCTGTCCCTGGGGGTGCCCTGGGTGTCCCTGGGGTGCCCTGGCTGTCCCCTAGGTGTCCCTGGGGGTGCCCTGGCTGTCCCCTTGGTGTCCCCTGGGGGTGCCCTGGCTGTCCCATAGTATCCCTGGAGGTGCCCTGGCTGTCCCCTTGGTGTCCCTGGGGGTGCCCTGGGTGTCCCTGGGTGCCCTGGCTGTCCCCTAGGTGTCCCCGGGGATGCCCTGGCTATCCCTGGGGGGGCCCTGGCTGTCCCTGGGGTGCCCTGGCTGTCCCCTTGGTGTCCCTGGGGTACCCTGGCTGTCCCCTAGCTGTCCCTGGGGGTGCCCTGGGTGTCCCTGGGGTGCCCTGGCTGTCCCTAGGTGTCCCTGGGGGTGCCCTGGCTGTCCCTGGGGTGCCCTGGCTGTCCCCTAGGTGTCCCCGGGGATGCCCTGGCTATCCCTGGGGGGTCCCTGGCTGTCCCTGGGGTGCCCTGGCTGTCCCCTTGGTGTCCCTGGGGTACCCTGGCTGTCCCCTAGCTGTCCCTGGGGGTGCCCTGGCTGTCCCCCTAGGTGTCCCTGGGGGTGCCCTGGCTGTCCCTGGTGTGGCCTAGCTGTCCCCTACGTGTCCCTGGGGGTGCCCTGGGTGTCCCTGGGGTGCTCTGGGGGTGCCCTGGGTGTCCCTGGGGGTGCCCAGGCTGTCCCCTAGGTGTCCCTGCGGGTGCCCTGGCTGTCCCCTTGGTGTCCCTGGGGTACCCTGGCTGTCCCTTAGATGTCCCTGGGGGTGCCCTGACTGTCCCTGGGGTGCCCAGGGGGTGCCCTGGCTGTCCCCCAGGTGTCCCTGGGGTTGCCTTCGCTGTCCCCTAGGTGTCCCTGGGGTGCCCTGGCTGTCCCCCAGGTGTCCCTGGGTGTGCCCAGGGTGTCCCAGGGAGTGCTCTGGCTGTCCCCTCGGTGTCCCTGGGGGTGCCCAGGGTGTCCCCGGGGGTGCCCTGGCTGTCCCTTGGGGGGCCCTGACTGTCCCTTGAGGGGGCCCTGGCTGTCTTCTAGGTGTCCCTGGGGGGCCCTGGCTGTCCCCTAGGTGTCCCTGGGGTGCCCTTGCTGTCCCATAGGTGTCCCTGGGGGTGCCCTGGCTGTTTCTTAGGTGTCCCTGGGGGTGCCCTGGCTGTCCCTTAGGTGTCCCTGGGGGTGCCCTGGCTGTCCCCTAGGTGTCCCAGGGCTGCCCTGGCTTTCCCATAGGTGTCCCTGGGGGGTGCCCTGGCTGTTCCTTAGGTGTCCCTGGGGGTGCCCTGGCTGTCCCTTAGGTGTCCCTGGGGGTGCCCTGGCTATCTGTGGGGTGCCGTGGCTGCCTCTGGGGTGCCCTTGATGTCCCCTAGGTGTCCCTGGGGGTGCCCTGAGTGTCCCTGTGGGTGCCCTGGCTGTCCCCTAGGTGTCCCTGGGGTGCCCTGGCTGTCCTTTAGGTGTCCCCTGGGGGTGCCCTGGCTGTCCCCTAGGTGTCCCTGCCTCGCTCGTATCCTCGACTCCGCCTCCGGCGCCATGGTGACACCCCTCCCAGTCTGGACCAGTGTGGCCACACCCCCTCCCCTGGGGCCATTAGACCCATCCCAGTACAGACCAGTAAGGCAGCGTGTGCCCACCATCGACCCCCACTCGCCTGCCAGTTCGTCCCAGTCCACTCCCCGTCCATCCCAGTTCTCTCTGATCACCCTCCCAGTGCTCCCAGTCCATCCCAGTCCCGCAGGTGCTGGTGCTTGTGCTTTGATACAGCTGGTGCCTGTCCGCAACGTGGAGCGGGTCAATGAGGCCTCAGGGGGAGGGGGGGGCGGATTTTGGGGGGTCCTGGGGGTCCCGAGTTGTCCTGGAGGGGTTTGAAGGGTTTTGGGGGGTCTGCGGGGAGTCTCAAGGGGCTGCTGTGGGTGTTTTTTGGGGGGGCTTCGGGAGGTTTGGGCGGCCCATTTGAGGCATCAAAGGAACCTGAGGAGAGTTTTTGCGGGGCTCCTGGAGGTCGGGGGGGCCCTGGGGGTGGTTTGGGGGGCACTGGGGGGTTCCAGCCCGTGACCCCCCCCCGTTTTTTGATCCCCCCCCCCCCCCCCCCCGAGCTGTTCGTTCGGTCTCATCGACGCCCTCCTGAAGCCCAAGGGGGGGTGGGCGCTGGGCCCCCCCCGCTGCCCCCTCCCCTGCCACCCCCCGCGACGCCCTGCAGGTGAGGGGACCCCCCAGAAACCCCTCCCCGGACCCCAAATTCACCCCTGGGACCCCAAAAAACCCCCAAAAACCTCTCCCCGGACCCCAAATTCAGCCCTGAGGCCCCAAAAAAACCCCCAAAAACCCCTCCCCATGAACCCCAAATCCACCCCTGGGACCCCCCAAAACCTCCCCAGGACCCCAGATCCACCCCGGGACCCCCAAATCCATCCCTTGGACCCCCAAAAAACCCCCAAATCCATCCCTGGGACCCCCCAAAACCTCCTCCAAACCCCAAATTCACCCCTCGGGACCTCCAGAATCCTTCCACAGGACCCCTCAGGGGTCGTTCCCCACGAAAAAGTGCGGGAAACGTGAGGGGGAGAAAAAGGGCGGGAAACGTGAGGGGAGAAAAAGGGCGGGAAACGTGAGGGGAGAAAAAAGGGCGGGATCAAGTGGAGGGGATCAATGGAATTTTGGGGGGGGGTCAGCGACGCTGAGGAAGGATCAATGGAATATTGGGGGGGCATCAATGACATTGGGGGGGTCAGTGACACTCGGGTGGGGATCAATGATGCTGTGGGGGGATCGATATCAGCTCGGGGGGCGGCCATGGGTTTTTGGGGGGCCGCAACGCAGGCATCCGTGCTGGGTTTGGAGCGGGGGGGCCCCTTCAACCTCTGGGGGGGCCCTGGCTGTCCCCTGGCTGTACCTGGGGGTGCCCTGGCTGTCCCCTAGGTGTCCCTGGGGATGCCCTGAGTCCCTGGGGGTGCCCTGGCTGTGCCTGGGAGTCCCTGGCTGTCCCCTAGGTGTCCCTGGGGTGCCCTGGCCTTTCCCTGGGGTGCCCTGGCTGTCCCCTAGGTGTCCTTGGGGTGCCTTGCTGTCCCCAAGCGTCCCTGGGGTGCCCTGGCTGTCCCCTAGGTGTCCCTGGGGGTGCCCTGGCTGTCCCTGGGGGTCCCTGGCTGTCCCATAGGTGTCCCTAGGGTGCCTTGTCTGTCCCTGGGGGGGCCCTGGGGGTACCCTGGTGTCCCTGGGAGGGCCCTGGCTGTCCCCTAAGTGTCCCTGGGGGTGCTCTGGTGTCCCTGGGGATGCCCTGGCTGTCCCCTAGCTGTCCCTGGGGGTGCCCTGGGTGTCCCTGGGGTGCCCTGGCTGTCCCCTAGGTGTCCCTGGGGTGCCCTGACTGTCCCTGGGGTGCCCAGGGGGTGCCCTGGCTGTCCCCAAGGTGTCCTGGGGTTGCCTTCGCTGTCCCCTAGGTGTCCCTGGGGGTGCCCTGGGTGTCTCTGGGGTGCCCTGGCTGTCCCCTTGGTGTTCCTGGGGGGTGGCCTGGCTGTCCCTAGGGTGCCATGGCTGTCCCTAGGGTGCCCTGGCTATCCCGTAGGTGTCCCTGGGGGTGCCCCGGCTGTCCCCTAGGTGTCCCTTGGGTGCCCTGGCTGTCCCCTCGGTGTCCCTGGGGGTGCCCTGGGTGTCCCTAGGGTGCCCTGGGTGTGCCCTAGGTGTCCCTGGGGGTGCTCTGGCTGTCCCTGGAGTACCCTGGCTGTCCCCTCGGTGTCCCTGGGGGTGCCCTGAATGTCCCTGGGGTGCCCAGGGGGTGCCCTGGCTGTCCCCCAGGTGTCCCTGGGGTTGCCTTCGCTGTCCCCTAGGTGTCCCTGGGGGTGCCCTGGCTGTCCCCCAGGTGTCCCTGGGTGTGCCAGGGTGTCCCAGGGAGTGCTCTGGCTGTCCCCTAGGTGTCCCTGGGGGTGCCCAGGGTGTCCCAGGGAGTGCTCTGGCTGTGCCCTCCGGTGTCCCTGGGGGTGCCCAGGGTGTCCCCGGGGGTGCCCTGGCTGTCCCTTGGGGGGCCCTGGCTGTCCCTGAGGGGGCCCTGGCTGTCTTCTAGGTGTCCCTGGGGGGCCCCTGGCTGTCCCCTAGGTGTCCCTGGGGTGCCCTTGCTGTCCCATAGGTGTCCCTGGGGGTGCCCTGGCTGTTTCTTAGGTGTCCCTGGGGGTGCCCTGGCTGTCCCTTAGGTGTCCCTGGGGGTGCCCTGGCTGTCCCCTAGGTGTCCCAGGGCTGCCCTGGCTTTCCCATAGGTGTCCCTGGGGAGCCCTGGCTGTTTCCTTAGGTGTCCCTGGGGGTGCCCTGGCTGTCCCTTAGGTGTCCCTGGGGGTGCCTGGCTATCTGTGGGGTGCCGTGGCTGCCTCTGGGGTGCCCTTGATGTCCCCTAGGTGTCCCCTGGGGTGCCCTGAGTGTCCCTGTGGGTGCCCTGGCTGTCCCCTAGGTGTCCCTGGGGTGCCCTGGCTGTCCTTTAGGTGTCCCTGGGGGTGCCCTGGCTGTCCCCTAGGTGTCCCTGCCTCGCTCGTATCCTCGACTCCGCCTCCGGCGCCATGGTGACACCCCTCCCAGTCTGGACCAGTGTGGCCACACCCCCTCCCCTGGGCCATTAGACCCATCCCAGTACAGACCAGTAAGGCAGCGTGTGCCCACCATCGACCCCCCACTCGCCTGCCAGTTCGTCCCAGTCCACTCCCCGTCCATCCCAGTTCTCTCTGATCACCCTCCCAGTGCTCCCAGTCCATCCCAGTCCCGCAGGTGCTGGTGCTTGTGGCTTGATCAGCTGGTGCCTGTCCGCAACGTGGAGCGGGTCAAATGAGGCCTCAGGGGGAGGGGGGGGGCGGATTTTGGGGGGTCCTGGGGGTCCCGAGTTGTCCCTGGAGGGGTTTGAAGGGTTTGGGGGGTCTGCGGGGAGTCTCAAGGGCTGCCTGTGGGTGTTTTTGGGGGGGCTTCGGGAGGTTTGGGCGGCCCATTTGAGGCATCAAAGGAACCTGAGGAGAGTTTTTGCGGGCTCCTGGAGGTCGGGGGGCCCCTGGGGGTGGTTTGGGGGGCACTGGGGGGTTCCAGCCCGTGACCACCCCCCCGTTTTTTGATCCCCCCCCCCCCCCCCCGAGCTGTTTCGGTCTCATCGACGCCCTCCTGAAGCCCAAGGGGGGGTGGGCGCTGGGCCCCCCCCGCTGCCCCCTCCCCTGCCACCCCCCGCGACGCCCTGCAGGTGAGGGACCCCCAGAAACCCCCTCCCCGGACCCCCAAATTCACCCCTGGGACCCCAAAAAACCCCCCAAAACCTCTCCCCGGACCCCAAATTCAGCCCTGAGGCCCCAAAAAACCCCCAAAAACCCCTCCCCATGAACCCCAAATCCACCCCTGGGACCCCCCAAAACCTCCCCAGGACCCCAGATCCACCCCGGGACCCCCAAATCCATCCCTTGGACCCCCAAAAACCCCCAAATCCATCCCTGGGACCCCCCAAAACCTCCCTCCAAACCCCAAATTCACCCCTCGGACCTCCAGAATCCTTCCACAGGACCCCTCAGGGGTCGTTCCCCACGAAAAAGTGCGGGAAACGTGAGGGGGAGAAAAAGGGCGGGAAACGTGAGGGGAGAAAAAGGGCGGGATCAAGTGGAGGGGATCAATGGAATTTTGGGGGGGGGTCAGCGACGCTGAGGAAGGATCAATGGAATATTGGGGGGGGCATCAATGACATTGGGGGGGGTCAGTGACACTCGGGTGGGGATCAATGATGCTGTGGGGGATCGATATCAGCTCGGGGGGCGGCCATGGGTTTTTGGGGGGGCCCGCAACGCAGGCATCCGTGCTGGGTTTGGAGCGGGGGGGCCCCTTCAACCTCTGGGGGGGCCCTGGCTGTCCCCTGGCTGTACCTGGGGGTGCCCTGGCTGTCCCCTAGGTGTCCCTGGGGATGCCCTGGAGTCCCTGGGGGTGCCCTGGCTGTGCCTGGGAGTCCCTGGCTGTCCCCTAGGTGTCCCTGGGGTGCCCTGGCTTTCCCTGGGGTGCCCTGGCTGTCCCCTAGGTGTCCTTGGGGTGCCTTGCTGTCCCCAAGGCGTCCCTGGGGTGCCCTGGCTGTCCCCTAGGTGTCCCTGGGGGTGCCCTGGCTGTCCCTGGGGGTCCCTGGCTGTCCCATAGGTGTCCCTAGGGGTGCCTTGTCTGTCCCTGGGGGGGCCCTGGGGGTACCCTGGTGTCCCTGGGAGGGCCCCTGGCTGTCCCCTAAGTGTCCCTGGGGGTGCTCTGGTGTCCCTGGGGATGCCCTGGCTGTCCCCTAGCTGTCCCTGGGGGTGCCCTGGGTTGTCCCTGGGGTGCCCTGGCTGTCCCCTAGGTGTCCCTGGGGGTGCCCTGACTGTCCCTGGGGTGCCCAGGGGGTGCCCTGGCTGTCCCCAAGGTTGTCCCTGGGGTTGCCTTCGCTGTCCCCTAGGTGTCCCTGGGGGTGCCCTGGGTGTCTCTGGGGTGCCCTGGCTGTCCCCTTGGTGTTCCTGGGGGTGGCCTGGCTGTCCCTAGGGTGC
This sequence comes from Chamaea fasciata, assembly GCF_029207755.1. NCBI lineage: Eukaryota > Metazoa > Chordata > Aves > Passeriformes > Sylviidae > Chamaea > Chamaea fasciata. Next base: position 11,025 of record NW_027094647.1, read on the forward strand.
CATGGCTGTCCCTAGGGTGCCCTGGCTATCCCGTAGGTGTCCCTGGGGGTGCCCCGGCTGTCCCCTAGGTGTCCCTTGGGTGCCCTGGCTGTCCCCTCGGTGTCCCTGGGGGTGCCCTGGGTGTCCCTAGGGTGCCCTGGGTGTGCCCTAGGTGTCCCCTGGGGGTGCTCTGGCTGTCCCTGGAGTACCCTGGCTGTCCCCTCGGTGTCCCTGGGGGTGCCCTGAATGTCCCTGGGGTGCCCAGGGGGTGCCCTGGCTGTCCCCCAGGTGTCCTGGGGTTGCCTTCGCTGTCCCCTAGGTGTCCCTGGGGGTGCCCTGGCTGTCCCCCAGGTGTCCCTGGGTGTGCCCAGGGTGTCCCAGGGAGTGCTCTGGCTGTCCCCTAGGTGTCCCTGGGGGTGCCCAGGGTGTCCCAGGGAGTGCTCTGGCTGTGCCCTCGGTGTCCCTGGGGGTGCCCAGGGTGTCCCCCGGGGGTGCCCTGGCTGTCCCTTGGGGGGCCCTGGCTGTCCCTGAGGGGGCCCTGGCTGTCTTCTAGGTGTCCCTGGGGGGGCCCTGGCTGTCCCCTAGGTGTCCCTGGGGTGCCCTTGCTGTCCCATAGGTGTCCCTGGGGGTGCCCTGGCTGTTTCTTAGGTGTCCCTGGGGGTGCCCTGGCTGTCCCCTAGGTGTCCCAGGGCTTCCCTGGCTTTCCCATAGGTGTCCCTGGGGGTGCCCTGGCTGTTTCCTTAGGTGTCCCTGGGGGTGCCCTGGCTGTCCCTTAGGTGTCCCTGGGGGTGCCCTGGCTATCTGTGGGGTGCCGTGGCTGCCTCTGGGTGCCCTTGATGTCCCCTAGGTGTCCCTGGGGTGCCCTGAGTGTCCCTGTGGGTGCCCTGGCTGTCCCCTAGGTGTCCCTGGGGTGCCCCTGGCTGTCCTTTAGGTGTCCCTGGGGGTGCCCTGGCTGTCCCCTAGGTGTCCCTGCCTCGCTCGTATCCTCGACTCCGCCTCCGGCGCCATGGTGACACCCCTCCCAGTCTGGACCAGTGTGGCCACACCCCCTCCCCTGGGGCCATTAGACCCATCCCAGTACAGACCAGTAAGGCAGCGTGTGCCCACCATCGACCCCCACTCGCCTGCCAGTTCGTCCCAGTCCACTCCCCGTCCATCCCAGTTCTCTCTGATCACCCTCCCAGTGCTCCCAGTCCATCCCAGTCCCGCAGGTGCTGGTGCTTGTGGCTTGATCAGCTGGTGCCTGTCCGCAACGTGGAGCGGGTCAAATGAGGCCTCAGGGGGAGGGGGGGGGCGGATTTTGGGGGGTCCTGGGGGTCCCGAGTTGTCCTGGAGGGGTTTGAAGGGTTTTGGGGGGTCTGCGGGGAGTCTCAAGGGGCTGCTGTGGGTGTTTTTGGGGGGGCTTCGGGAGGTTTGGGCGGCCCATTTGAGGCATCAAAGGAACCTGAGGAGAGTTTTGCGGGCTCCTGGAGGTCGGGGGGGCCCTGGGGGTGGTTTGGGGGGCACTGGGGGGTTCCAGCCCGTGACCCCCCCCCGTTTTTGATCCCCCCCCCCCCCCCCCCCCGAGCTGTTTCGGTCTCATCGACGCCCTCCTGAAGCCCAAGGGGGGGTGGGCGCTGGGCCCCCCCCGCTGCCCCCTCCCTTGCCACCCCCCGCGACGCCCTGCAGGTGAGGGACCCCCAGAAACCCCTCCCCGGACCCCAAATTCACCCCTGGGACCCCAAAAAACCCCCAAAACCTCTCCCCGGACCCCAAATTCAGCCCTGAGGCCCCAAAAAACCCCCAAAAACCCCTCCCCATGAACCCCAAATCCACCCCTGGGACCCCCCAAAACCTCCCCAGGACCCCAGATCCACCCCGGGACCCCCAAATCCATCCCTTGGACCCCCAAAAACCCCCAAATCCATCCCTGGGACGCCCCAAAACCTCCCTCCAAACCCCAAATTCACCCCTCGGACCTCCAGAATCCTTCCACAGGACCCCTCAGGGGTCATTCCCCACGAAAAAGTGCGGGAAACGTGAGGGGAGAAAAAGGGCGGGAAACGTGAGGGGAGAAAAAGGGCGGGAAACGTGAGGGGAGAAAAAGGGCGGGATCAAGTGGAGGGGATCAATGGAATTTTGGGGGGGGGTCAGCGACGCTGAGGAAGGATCAATGGAATATTGGGGGGTCATCAATGACATTGGGGGGGTCAGTGACACTCGGGTGGGGATCAATGATGCTGTGGGGGGATCGATATCAGCTCGGGGGGCGGCCATGGGTTTTTGGGGGGCCGCAATGCAGGCATCCGTGCTGGGTTTGGGAGCGGGGGGGCCCCTTCAACCTCTGGGGGGGCCCTGGCTGTCCCCTGGCTGTACCTGGGGGTGCCCTGGCTGTCCCCTAGGTGTCCCTGGGGATGCCCTGGAGTCCCTGGGGGTGCCCTGGCTGTGCCTGGGAGTCCCTGGCTGTCCCCTAGGTGTCCCTGGGGTGCCCTGGCTTTCCCTGGGGTGCCCTGGCTGTCCCCTAGGTGTCCTTGGGGTGCCTTGCTGTCCCCAAAGCGTCCCTGGGGGTGCCCTGGCTGTCCCCTTGGTGTCCCTGGGGGTGCCCTGGCTGTCCCTGGGGGTCCCTGGCTGTCCCATAGGTGTCCCTAGGGGTGCCTTGTCTGTCCCTGGGGGGGCCCTGGGGGTACCCTGGTGTCCCTGGGAGGGCCCTGGCTGTCCCCTAAGTGTCCCTGGGGGTGCTCTGGTGTCCCTGGGGTGCCCTGGCTGTCCTTTAGGTGTCCCTGGGGGTGCCCTGGCTGTCCCCTAGGTGTCCCTGCCTCGCTCGTATCCTCGACTCCGCCTCCGGCGCCATGGTGACACCCCTCCCAGTCTGGACCAGTGTGGCCACACCCCCTCCCCTGGGGCCATTAGACCCATCCCAGTACAGACCAGTAAGGCAGCGTGTGCCCACCATCGACCCCCACTCGCCTGCCAGTTCGTCCCAGTCCACTCCCCGTCCATCCCAGTTCTCTCTGATCACCCTCCCAGTGCTCCCAGTCCATCCCAGTCCCGCAGGTGCTGGTGCTTGTGGCTTGATCAGCTGGTGCCTGTCCGCAACGTGGAGCGGGTCAAATGAGGCCTCAGGGGGAGGGGGGGGGCGGATTTTGGGGGGTCCTGGGGGTCCCGAGTTGTCCTGGAGGGGTTTGAAGGGTTTTGGGGGGTCTGCGGGGAGTCTCAAGGGGCTGCTGTGGGTGTTTTTGGGGGGGCTTCGGGAGGTTTGGGCGGCCCATTTGAGGCATCAAAGGAACCTGAGGAGAGTTTTGCGGGCTCCTGGAGGTCGGGGGGGCCCTGGGGGTGGTTTGGGGGGCACTGGGGGGTTCCAGCCCGTGACCCCCCCCCGTTTTTGATCCCCCCCCCCCCCCCCCCCCCCCGAGCTGTTTCGGTCTCATCGACGCCCTCCTGAAGCCCAAGGGGGGGTGGGCGCTGGGCCCCCCCCGCTGCCCCCTCCCTTGCCACCCCCGCGACGCCCTGCAGGTGAGGGACCCCCAGAAACCCCTCCCCGGACCCCAAATTCACCCCTGGGACCCCAAAAAAACCCCCAAAACCTCTCCCCGGACCCCAAATTCAGCCCTGAGGCCCCAAAAAACCCCCAAAAACCCCTCCCCATGAACCCCAAATCCACCCCTGGGACCCCCCAAAACCTCCCCAGGACCCCAGATCCACCCCGGGACCCCCAAATCCATCCCTTGGACCCCCAAAAACCCCCAAATCCATCCCTGGGACGCCCCAAAACCTCCCTCCAAACCCCAAATTCACCCCTCGGACCTCCAGAATCCTTCCACAGGACCCCTCAGGGGTCATTCCCCACGAAAAAGTGCGGGAAACGTGAGGGGAGAAAAAGGGCGGGAAACGTGAGGGGAGAAAAAGGGCGGGAAACGTGAGGGGAGAAAAAGGGCGGGATCAAGTGGAGGGGATCAATGGAATTTTGGGGGGGGGTCAGCGACGCTGAGGAAGGATCAATGGAATATTGGGGGGTCATCAATGACATTGGGGGGGTCAGTGACACTCGGGTGGGGATCAATGATGCTGTGGGGGGATCGATATCAGCTCGGGGGGCGGCCATGGGTTTTTGGGGGGCCGCAATGCAGGCATCCGTGCTGGGTTTGGAGCGGGGGGGCCCCTTCAACCTCTGGGGGGGCCCTGGCTGTCCCCTGGCTGTACCTGGGGGTGCCCTGGCTGTCCCCTAGGTGTCCCTGGGGATGCCCTGGAGTCCCTGGGGGTGCCCTGGCTGTGCCTGGGAGTCCCTGGCTGTCCCCTAGGTGTCCCTGGGGTGCCCTGGCTTTCCCTGGGGTGCCCTGGCTGTCCCCTAGGTGTCCTTGGGGTGCCTTGCTGTCCCCAAGGCGTCCCTGGGGGTGCCCTGGCTGTCCCCTTGGTGTCCCTGGGGGTGCCCTGGCTGTCCCTGGGGGTCCCTGGCTGTCCCATAGGTGTCCCTAGGGGTGCCTTGTCTGTCCCTGGGGGGGCCCTGGGGGTACCCTGGTGTCCCTGGGAGGGCCCTGGCTGTCCCCTAAGTGTCCCTGGGGGTGCTCTGGTGTCCCTGGGGATGCCCTGGCTGTCCCCTAGCTGTCCCTGGGGGTGCCCTGGGTGTCCCTGGGGTGCCCTGGCTGTCCCCTAGGTGTCCCTGGGGGTGCCCTGGCTGTCCCCTTGGTGTCCCTGGGGGTGCCCTGGCTGTCCCATAGGTATCCCTGGAGGTGCCCTGGCTGTCCCCTTGGTGTCCCTGGGGGTGCCCTGGGTGTCCCTGGGGTGCCCTGGCTGTCCCCTAGGTGTCCCCGGGGATGCCCTGGCTATCCCTGGGGGGGCCCTGGCTGTCCCTGGGGTGCCCTGGCTGTCCCCTTGGTGTCCCTGGGGTACCCTGGCTGTCCCCTAGCTGTCCCTGGGGGTGCCCTGGGTGTCCCTGGGGTGCCCTGGCTGTCCCCTAGGTGTCCCTGGGGGTGCCCTGGCTGTCCCTGGGGTGCCCTGGCTGTCCCCTAGGTGTCCCCGGGGATGCCCTGGCTATCCCTGGGGGGTCCCTGGCTGTCCCTGGGGTGCCCTGGCTGTCCCCTTGGTGTCCCTGGGGTACCCTGGCTGTCCCCTAGCTGTCCCTGGGGGTGCCCTGTGTGTCCCTGGGGTGCCCTGGCTGTCCCCTAGGTGTCCCTGGGAGTGCCCTGGCTGTCCCCTAGGTGTCCTTGGGGGTGCCCTGCCTGTCCCCTAGGTGTCCCTGGGGATTCCCTGCCTGTCCCTAGGGTGCCCTGGCTGTCCCCTAGGTGTCCCTGGGGTGCCCTGGCTGTCCCCTCGGTGTCCCTGGGGGTGCCCTGCCTGTCCCGTAGGTGTCCCTGGGGTGCCCTGGCTGTCCCTGGGGGTGCCCTGGCAGTCCCTGGGGGTGCCCTGGCTGTCCCCTACGTGTCCCTGGGGTGCCCAGGGTGTCCATGGGGGTGCCCTGGAGATCGCCTAGGTGTCCCTGGGGGTCCCCTCGCTGTCCCTGGGGTGCCCTGGCTGTCCCCTAGGTGTCCCTGGGGGAGCCCTGGCTGTCCCTGGGGGTGCCCTGGCTGTCCCCTCGGTGTCCCTGGGGGTGCCCTGACTGTCCCTGGGGTGCCCAGGGGGTGCCCTGGCTGTCCCCAAGGTGTCCCTGGGGTTGCCTTCGCTGTCCCCTAGGTGTCCCTGGGGGTGCCCTGGGTGTCTCTGGGGTGCCCTGGCTGTCCCTTAGATGTCCCTGGGGGTGCCCTGGCTGTCCCTGGGGTGCCCTGGCTGTCCCCTAGGTGTCCCTGGGGGTGTCCTGCCTTCCCCTAGGTGTCCCTGGGGGTGCCCTGGCTGTCCCCTTGGTGTTCCTGGGGGTGCCCTGGCTGTCCCTAGGGTGCCATGGCTGTCCCTAGGGTGCCCTGGCTATCCCGTAGGTGTCCCTGGGGGTGCCCCGGCTGTCCCCTAGGTGTCCCTTGGGTGCCCTGGCTGTCCCCTTGGTGTCCCTGGGGGTGCCCCGGCTGTCCCCTAGGTGTCCCTTGGGTGCCCTGGCTGTCCCCTCGGTGTCCCTGGGGGTGCCCTGGGTGTCCCTAGGGTGCCCTGGGTGTGCCCTAGGTGTCCCTGGGGGTGCTCTGGCTGTCCCTGGAGTACCCTGGCTGTCCCCTCGGTGTCCCTGGGGGTGCCCTGAATGTCCCTGGGGTGCCCAGGGGGTGCCCTGGCTGTCCCCCAGGTGTCCCTGGGGTTGCCTTCGCTGTCCCCTAGGTGTCCCTGGGGGTGCCCTGGCTGTCCCCCAGGTGTCCCTGGGTGTGCCCAGGGTGTCCCAGGGAGTGCTCTGGCTGTCCCCTAGGTGTCCCTGGGGGTGCCCAGGGTGTCCCTGGGGTGCCCTGGCTGTCCCCTAGGTGTCCCTGGGGTCCCCTGGGTGTCCCCGGGGGTGCCCTGGCTGTCCCTTGGGGGGCCCTGACTGTCCCTGAGGGGGCCCTGGCTGTCTTCTAGGTGTCCCTGGGGGGCCCTGGCTGTCCCCTAGGTGTCCCTGGGGTGCCCTTGCTGTCCCATAGGTGTCCCTGGGGGTGCCCTGGCTGTTTCTTAGGTGTCCCTGGGGGTGCCCTGGCTGTCCCTTAGGTGTCCCTGTGGGTGCCCTGGCTGTCCCCTAGGTGTCCCAGGGCTGCCCTGGCTTTCCCATAGGTGTCCCTGGGGGTGCCCTGGCTGTTCCTTAGGTGTCCCTGGGGGTGCCCTGGCTGTCCCTTAGGTGTCCCTGGGGGTGCCCTGGCTATCTGTGGGGTGCCGTGGCTGCCTCTGGGGTGCCCTTGATGTCCCCTAGGTGTCCCTGGGGTGCCCTGAGTGTCCCTGTGGGTGCCCTGGCTGTCCCCTAGGTGTCCCTGGGGTGCCCTGGCTGTCCTTTAGGTGTCCCTGGGGGTGCCCTGGCTGTCCCCTAGGTGTCCCTGCCTCGCTCGTATCCTCGACTCCGCCTCCGGCGCCATGGTGACACCCCTCCCAGTCTGGACCAGTGTGGCCACACCCCCTCCCCTGGGGCCATTAGACCCATCCCAGTACAGACCAGTAAGGCAGCGTGTGCCCACCATCGACCCCCACTCGCCTGCCAGTTCGTCCCAGTCCACTCCCCGTCCATCCCAGTTCTCTCTGATCACCCTCCCAGTGCTCCCAGTCCATCCCAGTCCCGCAGGTGCTGGTGCTTGTGGCTTGATCAGCTGGTGCCTGTCCGCAACGTGGAGCGGGTCAAATGAGGCCTCAGGGGGAGGGGGGGCGGATTTTGGGGGGTCCTGGGGGTCCCGAGTTGTCCTGGAGGGGTTTGAAGGGTTTTGGGGGGTCTGCGGGGAGTCTCAAGGGGCTGCTGTGGGTGTTTTTGGGGGGGCTTCGGGAGGTTTGGGCGGCCCATTTGAGGCATCAAAGGAACCTGAGGAGAGTTTTGCGGGCTCCTGGAGGTCGGGGGGGGCCCTGGGGGTGGTTTGGGGGGCACTGGGGGGTTCCAGCCCGTGACCCCCCCCCGTTTTTGATCCCCCCCCCCCCCCCCCCCCCCGAGCTGTTTCGGTCTCATCGACGCCCTCCTGAAGCCCAAGGGGGGGTGGGCGCTGGGCCCCCCCCGCTGCCCCCTCCCCTGCCACCCCCGCGACGCCCTGCAGGTGAGGGACCCCCAGAAACCCCTCCCCGGACCCCAAATTCACCCCTGGGACCCCAAAAAACCCCCAAAACCTCTCCCCGGACCCCAAATTCAGCCCTGAGGCCCCAAAAAACCCCCAAAAAACCCCTCCCCATGAACCCCAAATCCACCCCTGGGACCCCCCAAAACCTCCCCAGGACCCCAGATCCACCCCGGGACCCCCAAATCCATCCCTTGGACCCCCAAAAACCCCCAAATCCATCCCTGGGACGCCCCAAAACCTCCCTCCAAACCCCAAATTCACCCCTCGGACCTCCAGAATCCTTCCACAGGACCCCTCAGGGGTCATTCCCCACGAAAAAGTGCGGGAAACGTGAGGGGAGAAAAAGGGCGGGAAACGTGAGGGGAGAAAAAGGGCGGGAAACGTGAGGGGAGAAAAAGGGCGGGATCAAGTGGAGGGGATCAATGGAATTTTGGGGGGGGGTCAGCGACGCTGAGGAAGGATCAATGGAATATTGGGGGGTCATCAATGACATTGGGGGGGTCAGTGACACTCGGGTGGGGATCAATGATGCTGTGGGGGGATCGATATCAGCTCGGGGGGCGGCCATGGGTTTTTGGGGGGCCGCAATGCAGGCATCCGTGCTGGGTTTGGAGCGGGGGGGCCCCTTCAACCTCTGGGGGGGCCCTGGCTGTCCCCTGGCTGTACCTGGGGGTGCCCTGGCTGTCCCCTAGGTGTCCCTGGGGATGCCCTGGAGTCCCTGGGGGTGCCCTGGCTGTGCCTGGGAGTCCCTGGCTGTCCCCTAGGTATCCCTGGGGTGCCCTGGCTTTCCCTGGGGTGCCCTGGCTGTCCCCTAGGTGTCCTTGGGGTGCCTTGCTGTCCCCAAGGCGTCCCTGGGGGTGCCCTGGCTGTCCCCTTGGTGTCCCTGGGGGTGCCCTGGCTGTCCCTGGGGGTCCCTGGCTGTCCCATAGGTGTCCCTAGGGGTGCCTTGTCTGTCCCTGGGGGGGCCCTGGGGGTACCCTGGTGTCCCTGGGAGGGCCCTGGCTGTCCCCTAAGTGTCCCTGGGGGTGCTCTGGTGTCCCTGGGGATGCCCTGGCTGTCCCCTAGCTGTCCCTGGGGGTGCCCTGGGTGTCCCTGGGGTGCCCTGGCTGTCCCCTAGGTGTCCCTGGGGGTGCCCTGGCTGTCCCCTTGGTGTCCCTGGGGGTGCCCTGGCTGTCCCATAGGTATCCCTGGAGGTGCCCTGGCTGTCCCCTTGGTGTCCCTGGGGGTGCCCTGGGTGTCCCTGGGGTGCCCTGGCTGTCCCCTAGGTGTCCCCGGGGATGCCCTGGCTATCCCTGGGGGGGCCCTGGCTGTCCCTGGGGTGCCCTGGCTGTCCCCTTGGTGTCCCTGGGGTACCCTGGCTGTCCCCTAGCTGTCCCTGGGGGTGCCCTGGCTGTCCCCTAGGTGTCCCTGGGGGTGCCCTGGCTGTCCCTGGTGTGGCCTAGCTGTCCCCTACGTGTCCCTGGGGGTGCCCTGGGTGTCCCTGGGGTGCTCTAGGGGTGCCCCGGCTGTCCCTGGGGGTGCCCAGGCTGTCCCCTAGGTGTCCCTGCGGGTGCCCTGGCTGTCCCCTTGGTGTCCCTGGGGTACCCTGGCTGTCCCTTAGATGTCCCTGGGGGTGCCCTGACTGTCCCTGGGGTGCCCAGGGGGTGCCCTGGCTGTCCCCCAGGTGTCCCTGGGGTTGCCTTCGCTGTCCCCTAGGTGTCCCTGGGGGTGCCCTGGCTGTCCCCCAGGTGTCCCTGGGTGTGCCCAGGGTGTCCCAGGGAGTGCTCTGGCTGTCCCCTCGGTGTCCCTGGGGGTGCCCAGGGTGTCCCCGGGGGTGCCCTGGCTGTCCCTTGGGGGGCCCTGGCTGTCCCTGAGGGGGCCCTGGCTGTCTTCTAGGTGTCCCTGGGGGGCCCTGGCTGTCCCCTAGGTGTCCCTGGGGTGCCCTTGCTGTCCCATAGGTGTCCCTGGGGGTGCCCTGGCTGTTTCTTAGGTGTCCCTGGGGGTGCCCTGGCTGTCCCTTAGGTGTCCCTGGGGGTGCCCTGGCTGTCCCCTAGGTGTCCCAGGGCTGCCCTGGCTTTCCCATAGGTGTCCCTGGGGGTGCCCTGGCTGTTCCTTAGGTGTCCCTGGGGGTGCCCTGGCTGTCCCTTAGGTGTCCCTGGGGGTGCCCTGGCTATCTGTGGGGTGCCGTGGCTGCCTCTGGGGTGCCCTTGATGTCCCCTAGGTGTCCCTGGGGTGCCCTGAGTGTCCCTGTGGGTGCCCTGGCTGTCCCCTAGGTGTCCCTGGGGTGCCCTGGCTGTCCTTTAGGTGTCCCTGGGGGTGCCCTGGCTGTCCCCTAGGTGTCCCTGCCTCGCTCGTATCCTCGACTCCGCCTCCGGCGCCATGGTGACACCCCTCCCAGTCTGGACCAGTGTGGCCACACCCCCTCCCCTGGGGCCATTAGACCCATCCCAGTACAGACCAGTAAGGCAGCGTGTGCCCACCATCGACCCCCACTCGCCTGCCAGTTCGTCCCAGTCCACTCCCCGTCCATCCCAGTTCTCTCTGATCACCCTCCCAGTGCTCCCAGTCCATCCCAGTCCCGCAGGTGCTGGTGCTTGTGGCTTGATCAGCTGGTGCCTGTCCGCAACGTGGAGCGGGTCAAATGAGGCCTCAGGGGGAGGGGGGGTCGGATTTTGGGGGGTCCTGGGGGTCCCGAGTTGTCCTGGAGGGGTTTGAAGGGTTTTGGGGGGTCTGCGGGGAGTCTCAAGGGGCTGCTGTGGGTGTTTTTGGGGGGGCTTCGGGAGGTTTGGGCGGCCCATTTGAGGCATCAAAGGAACCTGAGGAGAGTTTTGCGGGCTCCTGGAGGTCGGGGGGGCCCTGGGGGTGGTTTGGGGGGCACTGGGGGGTTCCAGCCCGTGACCCCCCCCCGTTTTTGATCCCCCCCCCCCCCCCCCCCCCGAGCTGTTTCGGTCTCATCGACGCCCTCCTGAAGCCCAAGGGGGGGTGGGCGCTGGGCCCCCCCCCGCTGCCCCCTCCCTTGCCACCCCCGCGACGCCCTGCAGGTGAGGGACCCCCAGAAACCCCTCCCCGGACCCCAAATTCACCCCTGGGACCCCAAAAAACCCCCAAAACCTCTCCCCGGACCCCAAATTCAGCCCTGAGGCCCCAAAAAACCCCCAAAAACCCCTCCCCATGAACCCCAAATCCACCCCTGGGACCCCCCAAAACCTCCCCAGGACCCCAGATCCACCCCGGGACCCCCAAATCCATCCCTTGGACCCCCAAAAACCCCCAAATCCATCCCTGGGACGCCCCAAAACCTCCCTCCAAACCCCAAATTCACCCCTCGGACCTCCAGAATCCTTCCACAGGACCCCTCAGGGGTCGTTCCCCACGAAAAAGTGCGGGAAACGTGAGGGGAGAAAAAGGGCGGGAAACGTGAGGGGAGAAAAAGGGCGGGAAACGTGAGGGGAGAAAAAGGGCGGGATCAAGTGGAGGGGATCAATGGAATTTTGGGGGGGGGTCAGCGACGCTGAGGAAGGATCAATGGAATATTGGGGGGTCATCAATGACATTGGGGGGGTCAGTGACACTCGGGTGGGGATCAATGATGCTGTGGGGGGATCGATATCAGCTCGGGGGGCGGCCATGGGTTTTTGGGGGGCCGCAATGCAGGCATCCGTGCTGGGTTTGGAGCGGGGGGGCCCCTTCAACCTCTGGGGGGGCCCTGGCTGTCCCCTGGCTGTACCTGGGGGTGCCCTGGCTGTCCCCTAGGTGTCCCTGGGGATGCCCTGGAGTCCCTGGGGGTGCCCTGGCTGTGCCTGGGAGTCCCTGGCTGTCCCCTAGTGTCCCTGGGGTGCCCTGGCTTTCCCTGGGGTGCCCTGGCTGTCCCCTAGGTGTCCTTGGGGTGCCTTGCTGTCCCCAAGGCGTCCCTGGGGGTGCCCTGGCTGTCCCCTTGGTGTCCCTGGGGGTGCCCTGGCTGTCCCTGGGGGTCCCTGGCTGTCCCATAGGTGTCCCTAGGGGTGCCTTGTCTGTCCCTGGGGGGGCCCTGGGGGTACCCTGGTGTCCCTGGGAGGGCCCTGGCTGTCCCCTAAGTGTCCCTGGGGGTGCTCTGGTGTCCCTGGGGATGCCCTGGCTGTCCCCTAGCTGTCCCTGGGGGTGCCCTGGGTGTCCCTGGGGTGCCCTGGCTGTCCCCTAGGTGTCCCTGGGGGTGCCCTGGCTGTCCCCTTGGTGTCCCTGGGGGTGCCCTGGCTGTCCCCCAGGTGTCCCTGGGGTTGCCTTCGCTGTCCCCTAGGTGTCCCTGGGGGTGCCCTGGCTGTCCCCCAGGTGTCCCTGGGTGTGCCCAGGGTGTCCCAGGGAGTGCTCTGGCTGTCCCCTCGGTGTCCCTGGGGGTGCCCAGGGTGTCCCCGGGGGTGCCCTGGCTGTCCCTTGGGGGGCCCTGGCTGTCCCTGAGGGGGCCCTGGCTGTCTTCTAGGTGTCCCTGGGGGGCCCTGGCTGTCCCCTAGGTGTCCCTGGGGTGCCCTTGCTGTCCCATAGGTGTCCCTGGGGGTGCCCTGGCTGTTTCTTAGGTGTCCCTGGGGGTGCCCTGGCTGTCCCTTAGGTGTCCCTGGGGGTGCCCTGGCTGTCCCCTAGGTGTCCCAGGGCTGCCCTGGCTTTCCCATAGGTGTCCCTGGGGGTGCCCTGGCTGTTCCTTAGGTGTCCCTGGGGGTGCCCTGGCTGTCCCTTAGGTGTCCCTGGGGGTGCCCTGGCTATCTGTGGGGTGCCGTGGCTGCCTCTGGGGTGCCCTTGATGTCCCCTAGGTGTCCCTGGGGTGCCCTGGCTGTCCTTTAGGTGTCCCTGGGGGTGCCCTGGCTGTCCCCTAGGTGTCCCTGCCTCGCTCGTATCCTCGACTCCGCCTCCGGCGCCATGGTGACACCCCTCCCAGTCTGGACCAGTGTGGCCACACCCCCTCCCCTGGGGCCATTAGACCCATCCCAGTACAGACCAGTAAGGCAGCGTGTGCCCACCATCGACCCCCACTCGCCTGCCAGTTCGTCCCAGTCCACTCCCCGTCCATCCCAGTTCTCTCTGATCACCCTCCCAGTGCTCCCAGTCCATCCCAGTCCCGCAGGTGCTGGTGCTTGTGGCTTGATCAGCTGGTGCCTGTCCGCAACGTGGAGCGGGTCAAATGAGGCCTCAGGGGGAGGGGGGGTCGGATTTTGGGGGGTCCTGGGGGTCCCGAGTTGTCCTGGAGGGGTTTGAAGGGTTTTGGGGGGTCTGCGGGGAGTCTCAAGGGGCTGCTGTGGGTGTTTTTGGGGGGGCTTCGGGAGGTTTGGGCGGCCCATTTGAGGCATCAAAGGAACCTGAGGAGAGTTTTGCGGGCTCCTGGAGGTCGGGGGGGCCCTGGGGGTGGTTTGGGGGGCACTGGGGGGTTCCAGCCCGTGACCCCCCCCCGTTTTTGATCCCCCCCCCCCCCCCCCCGAGCTGTTTCGGTCTCATCGACGCCCTCCTGAAGCCCAAGGGGGGGGTGGGCGCTGGGCCCCCCCCGCTGCCCCCTCCCTTGCCACCCCCGCGACGCCCTGCAGGTGAGGGACCCCCAGAAACCCCTCCCCGGACCCCAAATTCACCCCTGGGACCCCAAAAAACCCCCAAAACCTCTCCCCGGACCCCAAATTCAGCCCTGAGGCCCCAAAAAACCCCCAAAAACCCCTCCCCATGAACCCCAAATCCACCCCTGGGACCCCCCAAAACCTCCCCAGGACCCCAGATCCACCCCGGGACCCCCAAATCCATCCCTTGGACCCCCAAAAACCCCCAAATCCATCCCTGGGACGCCCCAAAACCTCCCTCCAAACCCCAAATTCACCCCTCGGACCTCCAGAATCCTTCCACAGGACCCCTCAGGGGTCGTTCCCCACGAAAAAGTGCGGGAAACGTGAGGGGAGAAAAAGGGCGGGAAACGTGAGGGGAGAAAAAGGGCGGGAAACGTGAGGGGAGAAAAAGGGCGGGATCAAGTGGAGGGGATCAATGGAATTTTGGGGGGGGGTCAGCGACGCTGAGGAAGGATCAATGGAATATTGGGGGGTCATCAATGACATTGGGGGGGTCAGTGACACTCGGGTGGGGATCAATGATGCTGTGGGGGGATCGATATCAGCTCGGGGGGCGGCCATGGGTTTTTGGGGGGCCGCAACGCAGGCATCCGTGCTGGGTTTGGAGCGGGGGGGCCCCTTCAACCTCTGGGGGGGCCCTGGCTGTCCCCTGGCTGTACCTGGGGGTGCCCTGGCTGTCCCCTAGGTGTCCCTGGGGATGCCCTGGAGTCCCTGGGGGTGCCCTGGCTGTGCCTGGGAGTCCCTGGCTGTCCCCTAGTGTCCCTGGGGTGCCCTGGCTTTCCCTGGGGTGCCCTGGCTGTCCCCTAGGTGTCCTTGGGGTGCCTTGCTGTCCCCAAGGCGTCCCTGGGGGTGCCCTGGCTGTCCCCTTGGTGTCCCTGGGGGTGCCCTGGCTGTCCCTGGGGGTCCCTGGCTGTCCCATAGGTGTCCCTAGGGGTGCCTTGTCTGTCCCTGGGGGGGCCCTGGGGGTACCCTGGTGTCCCTGGGAGGGCCCTGGCTGTCCCCTAAGTGTCCCTGGGGGTGCTCTGGTGTCCCTGGGGATGCCCTGGCTGTCCCCTAGCTGTCCCTGGGGGTGCCCTGGGTGTCCCTGGGGTGCCCTGGCTGTCCCCTAGGTGTCCCTGGGGGTGCCCTGGCTGTCCCCTTGGTGTCCCTGGGGGTGCCCTGGCTGTCCCATAGGTATCCCTGGAGGTGCCCTGGCTGTCCCCTTGGTGTCCCTGGGGGTGCCCTGGGTGTCCCTGGGGTGCCCTGGCTGTCCCCTAGGTGTCCCCGGGGATGCCCTGGCTATCCCTGGGGGGGCCCTGGCTGTCCCTGGGGTGCCCTGGCTGTCCCGTTGGTGTCCCTGGGGTACCCTGGCTGTCCCCTAGCTGTCCCTGGGGGTGCCCTGTGTGTCCCTGGGGTGCCCTGGCTGTCCCCTAGGTGTCCCTGGGGGTGCCCTGGCTGTCCCTGGTGTGGCCTAGCTGTCCCCTACGTGTCCCTGGGGGTGCCCTGGGTGTCCCTGGGGTGCTCTAGGGGTGCCCCGGCTGTCCCTGGGGGTGCCCAGGCTGTCCCCTAGGTGTCCCTGCGGGTGCCCTGGCTGTCCCCTTGGTGTCCCTGGGGTACCCTGGCTGTCCCCTAGCTGTCCCTGGGGGTGCCCTGGCTGTCCCCTAGGTGTCCCTGGGGGTGCCCTGGCTGTCCCTGGTGTGGCCTAGCTGTCCCCTACGTGTCCCTGGGGGTGCCCTGGGTGTCCCTGGGGTGCTCTAGGGGTGCCCCGGCTGTCCCTGGGGGTGCCCAGGCTGTCCCCTAGGTGTCCCTGCGGGTGCCCTGGCTGTCCCCTTGGTGTCCCTGGGGTACCCTGGCTGTCCCTTAGATGTCCCTGGGGGTGCCCTGACTGTCCCTGGGGTGCCCAGGGGGTGCCCTGGCTGTCCCCCAGGTGTCCCTGGGGTTGCCTTCGCTGTCCCCTAGGTGTCCCTGGGGGTGCCCTGGCTGTCCCCCAGGTGTCCCTGGGTGTGCCCAGGGTGTCCCAGGGAGTGCTCTGGCTGTCCCCTCGGTGTCCCTGGGGGTGCCCAGGGTGTCCCCGGGGGTGCCCTGGCTGTCCCTTGGGGGGCCCTGGCTGTCCCTGAGGGGGCCCTGGCTGTCTTCTAGGTGTCCCTGGGGGGCCCTGGCTGTCCCCTAGGTGTCCCTGGGGTGCCCTTGCTGTCCCATAGGTGTCCCTGGGGGTGCCCTGGCTGTTTCTTAGGTGTCCCTGGGGGTGCCCTGGCTGTCCCTTAGGTGTCCCTGGGGGTGCCCTGGCTGTCCCCTAGGTGTCCCAGGGCTGCCCTGGCTTTCCCATAGGTGTCCCTGGGGGTGCCCTGGCTGTTCCTTAGGTGTCCCTGGGGGTGCCCTGGCTGTCCCTTAGGTGTCCCTGGGGGTGCCCTGGCTATCTGTGGGGTGCCGTGGCTGCCTCTGGGGTGCCCTTGATGTCCCCTAGGTGTCCCTGGGGTGCCCTGAGTGTCCCTGTGGGTGCCCTGGCTGTCCCCTAGGTGTCCCTGGGGTGCCCTGGCTGTCCTTTAGGTGTCCCTGGGGGTGCCCTGGCTGTCCCCTAGGTGTCCCTGCCTCGCTCGTATCCTCGACTTCGCCTCCGGCGCCATGGTGACACCCCTCCCAGTCTGGACCAGTGTGGCCACACCCCCTCCCCTGGGGCCATTAGACCCATCCCAGTACAGACCAGTAAGGCAGCGTGTGCCCACCATCGACCCCCACTCGCCTGCCAGTTCGTCCCAGTCCACTCCCCGTCCATCCCAGTTCTCTCTGATCACCCTCCCAGTGCTCCCAGTCCATCCCAGTCCCGCAGGTGCTGGTGCTTGTGGCTTGATCAGCTGGTGCCTGTCCGCAACGTGGAGCGGGTCAAATGAGGCCTCAGGGGGAGGGGGGGGTCGGATTTTGTGGGGTCCTGGGGGTCCCGAGTTGTCCTGGAGGGGTTTGAAGGGTTTTGGGGGGTCTGCGGGGAGTCTCAAGGGGCTGCTGTGGGTGTTTTTGGGGGGGCTTCGGGAGGTTTGGGCGGCCCATTTGAGGCATCAAAGGAACCTGAGGAGAGTTTTGCGGGCTCCTGGAGGTCGGGGGGGCCCTGGGGGTGGTTTGGGGGGCACTGGGGGGTTCCAGCCCGTGACCCCCCCCCGTTTTTGATCCCCCCCCCCCCCCCCCGAGCTGTTTCGGTCTCATCGACGCCCTCCTGAAGCCCAAGGGGGGGTGGGCGCTGGGCCCCCCCCGCTGCCCCCTCCCCTGCCACCCCCCGCGACGCCCTGCAGGTGAGGGACCCCCAGAAACCCCTCCCCGGACCCCAAATTCACCCCTGGGACCCCAAAAAACCCCCAAAACCTCTCCCCGGACCCCAAATTCAGCCCTGAGGCCCCAAAAAAACCCCCAAAAACCCCTCCCCATGAACCCCAAATCCACCCCTGGGACCCCCCAAAACCTCCCCAGGACCCCAGATCCACCCCGGGACCCCCAAATCCATCCCTTGGACCCCCAAAAACCCCCAAATCCATCCCTGGGACCCCCCAAAACCTCCCTCCAAACCCCAAATTCACCCCTCGGACCTCCAGAATCCTTCCACAGGACCCCTCAGGGGTCGTTCCCCACGAAAAAGTGCGGGAAACGTGAGGGGAGAAAAAGGGCGGGAAACGTGAGGGGAGAAAAAGGGCGGGAAACGTGAGGGGAGAAAAAGGGCGGGATCAAGTGGAGGGGATCAATGGAATTTTGGGGGGGGGTCAGCGACGCTGAGGAAGGATCAATGGAATATTGGGGGGGCATCAATGACATTGGGGGGGTCAGTGACACTCGGGTGGGGATCAATGATGCTGTGGGGGGATCGATATCAGCTCGGGGGGCGGCCATGGGTTTTTGGGGGGCCGCAACGCAGGCATCCGTGCTGGGTTTGGAGCGGGGGGGCCCCTTCAACCTCTGGGGGGGCCCTGGCTGTCCCCTGGCTGTACCTGGGGGTGCCCTGGCTGTCCCCTAGGTGTCCCTGGGGATGCCCTGGAGTCCCTGGGGATGCCCTGGCTGTCCCTGGGAGTCCCTGGCTGTCCCCTAGGTGTCCCTGGGGTGCCCTGGCTTTCCCTGGGGTGCCCTGGCTGTCCCCTAGGTGTCCTTGGGGTGCCTTGCTGTCCCCTAGGCGTCCCTGGGGTGCCCTGGCTGTCCCCTAGGTGTCCCTGGGGGTGCCCTGGCTGTCCCTGGGGGTCCCTGGCTGTCCCATAGGTGTCCCTAGGGGTGCCTTGTCTGTCCCTGGGGGGGCCCTGGGGGTACCCTGGTGTCCCTGGGAGGGCCCTGGCTGTCCCCTAAGTGTCCCTGGGGGTGCTCTGGTGTCCCTGGGGATGCCCTGGCTGTCCCCTAGCTGTCCCTGGGGGTGCCCTGGGTGTCCCTGGGGTGCCCTGGCTGTCCCCTAGGTGTCCCTGGGGGTGCCCTGGCTGTCCCCTTGGTGTCCCTGGGGGTGCCCTGGCTGTCCCATAGGTGTCCCTGGAGGTGCCCTGGCTGTCCCCTTGGTGTCCCTGGGGGTGCCCTGGGTGTCCTCGGGGATGCCCTGGCAATCCCTGGGGGGGCCCTGGCTGTCCCTGGGGTGCCCTAGCTGTCCCCTAGGTGTCCCTGCGGGTGCCCTGGCTGTCCCCTTGGTGTCCCTGGGGTACCCTGGCTGTCCCTTATGTGTCCCTGGGGGTGCCCAGGGTGTCCCTGGGGTGCCTTGCTGTCCCCTAGGTGTCCCTGGGGGTGCCCTGCCTGTCCCCGAGGTGTCCCTGGGGTGCTCTGGCTGTCCCCTAGGTGTCCCTGGAGTGCCCTGACTGTCCCCTAGGTGTCCCTGGGGGTTCCCTGGCTGTCCCCTAGTTGTCCCTGGGGGAGCCCTGGCTGACCCTAGGGTGCCCTGCCTGTCCCCTAGGTGTCCCTGGGAGTGCCCTGGCTGTCACCTAGTTGTCCCTGGGGGTCCCTGGCTATCCCCTAGTTGTCCCTGGGGGAGCCCTGGCTGTCCCAAGGGTGCCCTGCCTGTCCCCTAGGTGTCCCTGGGAGTGCCCTGGCTGTCCCCTAGGTGTCCCTGGGGGTGCCCTGGGTGTCCCTGTGGGTGCCCTGGCTGTCCCCTAGGTGTCCCTGGGGTCCCCTGGGTGTCCCCGGTGGTGCCCTGGCTGTTCCTGTGGTGCTCTGGCTGTCCTTTAGGTGTCCCTTGGGGTGCCCTGGCTGTCCCGTAGGTGTCTCAGGGCTGCCCTGGCTGTCTCTTAGGTGTCCCTGGGGGTTCCCTGGCTGTCCCCTAGTTGTCCCTGGGGGAGCCCTGGCTGTTCCTTTGGTGTCCCTGGAGGTGCCCTTGCTGTCCCAGGGCTGCCCTGGCTGTCTCTTAGGTGTCCCTGGGGGTGCCCTAGCTGTCCCCTAGGTGTCCCTGGGAATGCGCTGGCTGTCCCCTTGGTGTCCCTGGGGGTTCCCTGAGTGTCCCTGCGGAGGCCCTGACTGTCCCCTAGGTGTCCCAGGGGGTGCCCTTGCTGTCCCCTAACGGTCCCTGGGGGTGCCCTGGCTGCCCCTGGGGTACCCGGTCTGTCCCCTAGGTGTCCCTGGTGGTGCCCTGGCTGTCCCTGGGGATCCCTGGCTGTCCCCTAGGCGTGCCTCCGGGTGACCTGGCTGTCCCCTAGGTGTCCCTGGGGGTGCCCTGGCTGTCCCCTAGGTGTCCCTGGGGTGCCCTGGCTTTCCCTGGGGTGCCCTGGCTGTCCCCTAGGTGTCCTTGGGGATGTCCTGGTGTCCCTGGGGGTGCCCTGCCTGTCCCCTAGGTGTCCCTGGGGGTGCCCTGCCTGTCCCCGTTGTGTCCCTGGGGGTGCTCTGGCTGTCCCCTAGGTGTCCCTGGAGTGCCCTGACTGTCCCCTAGGTGTCCCTGGGGGTTCCCTGGCTGTCCCCTAGTTGTCCCTGGGGGAGCCCTGGCTGTTCCTTAGGTGTCCCTGGGGTGCCCTGGCTGTCCCTTAGGTGTCCCTGGGGGTGCCCTGGCTATCTGTGGGGTGCCGTGGCTGCCTCTGGGGTGCCCTTGATGTCCCCTAGGTGTCCCTGGGGTGCCCTGAGTGTCCCTGTGGGTGCCCTGGCTGTCCCCTAGGTGTCCCTGGGGTGCCCTGGCTGTCCTTTAGGTGTCCCTGGGGGTGCCCTGGCTGTCCCCTAGGTGTCCCTGCCTCGCTCGTATCCTCGACTCCGCCTCCGGCGCCATGGTGACACCCCTCCCAGTCTGGACCAGTGTGGCCACACCCCCTCCCCTGGGGCCATTAGACCCATCCCAGTACAGACCAGTAAGGCACCGTGTGCCCACCATCGACCCCCACACGCCTGCCAGTTCGTCCCAGTCCACTCCCCGTCCATCCCAGTTCTCTCTGATCACCCTCCCAGTGCTCCCAGTCCATCCCAGTCCCGCAGGTGCTGGTGCTTGTGGCTTGATCAGCTGGTGCTCGTCCGCAACGTGGAGCGGGTCAAATGAGGCCTCAGGGGGAGGGGGGGGCGGATTTTGGGGGGTCCTGGGGGTCCCGAGTTGTCCTGGAGGGGTTTGCGGGGTTTTGGGGGGTCTGCGGGGAGTCTCAAGGGGCTGCTGTGGGTGTTTTTGGGGGGGCTTCGGGAGGTTTGGGCGGCCCATTTGAGGCATCAAAGGAACCTGAGGAGAGTTTTGCGGGCTCCTGGAGGTCGGGGGGGCCCTGGGGGTGGTTTGGGGGGCACTGGGGGGTTCCAGCCCGTGACCCCCCCCCGTTTTTGACCCCCCCCCTCCCCCCGAGCTGTTTCGGTCTCATCGACGCCCTCCTGAAGCCCAAGGGGGGGTGGGCGCTGGGCCCCCCCCGCTGCCCCCTCCCCCTGCCACCCCCCGCGACGCCCTGCAGGTGAGGGACCCCCAAAAACCCCTCCCCGGACCCCAAATTCACCCCTGGGACCCCAAAAAACCCCCAAAACCTCTCCCCGGACCCCAAATTCAGCCCTGAGGCCCCAAAAAACCCCCAAAAACCCCTCCCCATGAACCCCAAATCCACCCCTGGGACCCCCCAAAACCTCCCCAGGACCCCAGATCCACCCCGGGACCCCCAAATCCATCCCTTGGACCCCCAAAAACCCCCAAATCCATCCCTGGGACGCCCCAAAACCTCCCTCCAAACCCCAAATTCACCCCTCGGACCTCCAGAATCCTTCCACAGGACCCCTCAGGGGTCGTTCCCCACAAAAAAAAGTGCGGGAAACGTGAGGGGAGAAAAAGGGCGGGAAACGTGAGGGGAGAAAAAGGGCGGGAAACGTGAGGGGAGAAAAAGGGCGGGATCAAGTGGAGGGGATCAATGGAATTTTGGGGGGGGGTCAGCGACGCTGAGGAAGGATCAATGGAATATTGGGGGGGCATCAATGACATTGGGGGGGTCAGTGACACTCGGGTGGGGATCAATGATGCTGTGGGGGGATCGATATCAGCTCGGGGGGCGGCCATGGGTTTTTGGGGGGCCGCAACGCAGGCATCCGTGCTGGGTTTGGAGCGGGGGGGCCCCTTCAACCTCTGGGGGGGCCCTGGCTGTCCCCTAGGTGTCCCTGGGGGTCCCTGGCTGTCCCATAGGTGTCCCTAGGGGTGCCTTGTCTGTCCCTGGGGGGGCCCTGGGGGTACCCTGGTGTCCCTGGGAGGGCCCTGGCTGTCCCCTAAGTGTCCCTGGGGGTGCTCTGGTGTCCCTGGGGATGCCCTGGCTGTCCCCTAGCTGTCCCTGGGGGTGCCCTGGGTGTCCCTGGGGTGCCCTGGCTGTCCCCTAGGTGTCCCTGGGGGTGCCCTGGCTGTCCCCTTGGTGTCCCTGGGGGTGCCCTGGCTGTCCCATAGGTATCCCTGGAGGTGCCCTGGCTGTCCCCTTGGTGTCCCTGGGTGTCCCTGGGGTGCCCTGGCTGTCCCCTAGGTGTCCCCGGGGATGCCCTGGCTATCCCTGGGGGGGCCCTGGCTGTCCCTGGGGTGCCCTGGCTGTCCCCTTGGTGTCCCTGGGGTACCCTGGCTGTCCCCTAGCTGTCCCTGGGGATGCCCTGGGTGTCCCTGGTGTGGCCTAGCTGTCCCCTACGTGTCCCTGGGGGTGCCCTGGGTGTCCCTGGGGTGCTCTAGGGGTGCCCCGGCTGTCCCTGGGGGTGTCCAGGCTGTCCCCTAGGGGTCCCTGGGGGTACCCTGGCTGTCCCTGGGGTGCCCTGGCTGTCCCCTAGGTGTCCCTGGGGTGCCGTGGCTGTCCCCTTGGTGTCCCTGGGGGTGACCTGCCTGTCCCCTAGGTGTCCCTGGAGGTGCCCTGGCTGTCCCCTTGGTGTCCCTGGGGGTGCCCTGGGTGTCCCCGGGGATGCCCTGGCTATCCCTGGGGGGGCCCTGGCTGTCCCTGGGGTGCCCTAGCTGTCCCCTAGGTGTCCCTGCGGGTGCCCTGGCTGTCCCCTTGGTGTCCCTGGGGTACCCTGGCTGTCCCTTATGTGTCCCTGGGGATGCCCAGGGTGTCCCTGGGGTGCCTTGCTGTCCCCTAGGTGTCCCTGGGGGTGCCCTGCCTGTCCCGGAGGTGTCCCTGGGGGTGCCCTGGCTGTCCTTGTGGTGCTCTGGCTGTCCCCCAGGTGTCCCTGGAGTGCCCTGACTGTCCCCTAGGTGTCCCTGGGGGTTCCCTGGCTGTCCCCTAGTTGTCCCTGGGGGAGCCCTGGCTGACCCTAGGGTGCCCTGCCTGTCCCCTAGGTGTCCCTGGGAGTGCCCTGGCTGTCACCTAGGTGTCCCTGGGGGTGCCCTGGGTGTCCCTGTGGGTGCCCTGGCTGTCCCCTAGGTGTCCCTGGGGTCCCCTGGGTGTCCCCGGGGGTGCCCTGGCTGTTCCTGTGGTGCCCTGGCTGTCCTTTAGGTGTCCCTTGGGGTGCCCTGGCTGTCCCCTAGGTGTCCCAGGGCTGCCCTGGCTGTCTCTTAGGTGTCCCTGGGGGTGCCCTGGCTGTCCCCTAGGTGTCCCTGGGAATGCGCTGGCTGTCCCCTTGGTGTCCCTGGGGGTTCCCTGAGTGTCCCTACGGAGGCCCTGACTGTCCCCTAGGTGTCCCAGGGGGTGCCCTGGCTGTCCCTGGGGTGCCCTGGCTGTCCCCTAACGGTCCCTGGTGGTGCCCTGGCTGTCCCTGGGGATCCCTGGCTGTCCCCTAGGCGTGCCTCCGGGTGACCTGGCTGTCCCCTAGGTGTCCCTGGGGGTGCCCTGGCTGTCCCCTAGGTGTCCCTGGGGTCCCCTGGCTGTCCCCTAGGTGTCCTTGGGGATGCCCTGGTGTCCCTGGGGGTGCCCTGCCTGTCCCCGTTGTGTCCCTGGGGGTGCTCTGGCTGTCCCCTAGGTGTCCCTGGAGTGCCCTGACTGTCCCCTAGGTGTCCCTGGGGGTTCCCTGGCTGTCCCCTAGTTGTCCCTGGGGGAGCCCTGGCTGTTCCTTAGGTGTCCCTAGGGGTGCCCTGGCTGTCCCTTAGGTGTCCCTGGGGGTTCCCTGGCTATCTGTGGGGTGCCGTGGCTGCCTCTGGGTTGCCCTTGATGTCCCCTAGGTGTCCCTGGGGTGCCCTGAGTGTCCCTGTGGGTGCCCTGGCTGTCCCCTAGGTGTCCCTGGGGTGCCCTGGCTGTCCTTTAGGTGTCCCTGGGGGTGCCCTGGCTGTCCCCTAGGTGTCCCTGCCTCGCTCGTATCCTCGACTCCGCCTCCGGCGCCATGGTGACACCCCTCCCAGTCTGGACCAGTGTGGCCACACCCCCTCCCCTGGGGCCATTGGACCCATCCCAGTACAGACCAGTAAGGCACCGTGTGCCCACCATCGACCCCCACACGCCTGCCAGTTCGTCCCAGTCCACTCCCCGTCCATCCCAGTTCTCTCTGATCACCCTCCCAGTGCTCCCAGTCCATCCCAGTCCCGCAGGTGCTGGTGCTTGTGGCTTGATCAGCTGGTGCTCGTCCGCAACGTGGAGCGGGTCAAATGAGGCCTCAGGGGGAGGGGGGGGCGGATTTTGGGGGGTCCTGGGGGTCCCGAGTTGTCCTGGAGGGGTTTGGGGGGCTTTGGGGGGTCTGCGGGGAGTCTCAAGGGGCTGCTGTGGGTGTTTTTGGGGGGGCTTCGGGAGGTTTGGGCGGCCCATTTGAGGCATCAAAGGAACCTGAGGAGAGTTTTGCGGGCTCCTGGAGGTCGGGGGGGCCCTGGGGGTGGTTTGGGGGGCACTGGGGGGTTCCAGCCCGTGACCCCCCCCCGTTTTTGATCCCCCCCCCCCCCCCCGAGCTGTTTCGGTCTCATCGACGCCCTCCTGAAGCCCAAGGGGGGGTGGGCGCTGGGCCCCCCCCGCTGCCCCCTCCCTTGCCACCCCCGCGACGCCCTGCAGGTGAGGGACCCCCAGAAACCCCTCCCCGGACCCCAAATTCACCCCTGGGACCCCAAAAAACCCCCAAAAACCCCTCCCCATGAACCCCAAATCCACCCCTGGGACCCCCCAAAACCTCCCCAGGACCCCAGATCCACCCCGGGACCCCCAAATCCATCCCTTGGACCCCCAAAAACCCCCAAATCCATCCCTGGGACCCCCCAAAACCTCCCTCCAAACCCCAAATTCACCCCTCGGACCTCCAGAATCCTTCCACAGGACCCCTCAGGGGTCGTTCCCCACGAAAAAGTGCGGGAAACGTGAGGGGAGAAAAAGGGCGGGAAACGTGAGGGGAGAAAAAGGGCGGGAAACGTGAGGGGAGAAAAAGGGCGGGATCAAGTGGAGGGGATCAATGGAATTTTGGGGGGGGGTCAGCGACGCTGAGGAAGGATCAATGGAATATTGGGGGGGCATCAATGACATTGGGGGGGTCAGTGACACTCGGGTGGGGATCAATGATGCTGTGGGGGGATCGATATCAGCTCGGGGGGCGGCCATGGGTTTTTGGGGGGCCGCAACGCAGGCATCCGTGCTGGGTTTGGAGCGGGGGGGCCCCTTCAACCTCTGGGGGGGCCCTGGCTGTCCCCTGGCTGTACCTGGGGGTGCCCTGGCTGTCCCCTAGGTGTCCCTGGGGATGCCCTGGAGTCCCTGGGGATGCCCTGGCTGTCCCTGGGAGTCCCTGGCTGTCCCCTAGGTGTCCCTGGGGTGCCCTGGCTTTCCCTGGGGTGCCCTGGCTGTCCCCTAGGTGTCCTTGGGGTGCCTTGCTGTCCCCAAGGCGTCCCTGGGGTGCCCTGGCTGTCCCCTAGGTGTCCCTGGGGGTGCCCTGGCTGTCCCTGGGGGTCCCTGGCTGTCCCATAGGTGTCCCTAGGGGTGCCTTGTCTGTCCCTGGGGGGGCCCTGGGGGTACCCTGGTGTCCCTGGGAGGGCCCTGGCTGTCCCCTAAGTGTCCCTGGGGGTGCTCTGGTGTCCCTGGGGATGCCCTGGCTGTCCCCTACGTGTCCCTGGGGGTGCCCTGGGTGTCCCTGGGGTGCCCTGGCTGTCCCCTAGGTGTCCCTGGGGGTGCCCTGGCTGTCCCCTTGGTGTCCCTGGGGGTGCCCTGGCTGTCCCATAGGTGTCCCTGGAGGTGCCCTGGCTGTCCCCTTGGTGTCCCTGGGGGTGCCCTGGGTGTCCTCGGGGATGCCCTGGCTATCCCTAGGGGGGCCCTGGCTGTCCCTGGGGTGCCCTAGCTGTCCCCTAGGTGTCCCTGCGGGTGCCCTGGCTGTCCCCTTGGTGTCCCTGGGGTACCCTGGCTGTCCCTTAGATGTCCCTGGGGGTGCCCTGGCTCTCCTTGGGGTGCCCTGGCTGTCCCTTATGTGTCCCTGGGGGTGCCCAGGGTGTCCCTGGGGTGCCTTGCTGTCCCCTAGGTGTCCCTGGGGGTGCCCTGCCTGTCCCCGAGGTGTCCCTGGGGGTGCCCTGGGTGTCCCTGGGGTGCTCTGGCTGTCCCCTAGGTGTCCCTGGAGTGCCCTGACTGTCCCCTAGGTGTCCCTGGGGGTTCCCTGGCTGTCCCCTAGTTGTCCCTGGGGGAGCCCTGGCTGACCCTAGGGTGCCCTGCCTGTCCCCTAGGTGTCCCTGGGAGTGCCCTGGCTGTCACCTAGTTGTCCCTGGGGGTCCCTGGCTATCCCCTAGTTGTCCCTGGGGGAGCCCTGGCTGTCCCAAGGGTGCCCTGCCTGTCCCCTAGGTGTCCCTGGGAGTGCCCTGGCTGTCCCCTAGGTGTCCCTGGGGGTGCCCTGGGTGTCCCTGTGGGTGCCCTGGCTGTCCCCTAGGTGTCCCTGGGGTCCCCTGGGTGTCCCCGGTGGTGCCCTGGCTGTTCCTGTGGTGCTCTGGCTGTCCTTTAGGTGTCCCTTGGGGTGCCCTGGCTGTCCCGTAGGTGTCTCAGGGCTGCCCTGGCTGTCTCTTAGGTGTCCCTGGGGGTTCCCTGGCTGTCCCCTAGTTGTCCCTGGGGGAGCCCTGGCTGTTCCTTTGGTGTCCCTGGAGGTGCCCTTGCTGTCCCAGGGCTGCCCTGGCTGTCTCTTAGGTGTCCCTGGGGGTGCCCTAGCTGTCCCCTAGGTGTCCCTGGGAATGCGCTGGCTGTCCCCTTGGTGTCCCTGGGGGTTCCCTGAGTGTCCCTGCGGAGGCCCTGACTGTCCCCTAGGTGTCCCAGGGGGTGCCCTTGCTGTCCCCTAACGGTCCCTGGGGGTGCCCTGGCTGCCCCTGGGGTACCCGGTCTGTCCCCTAGGTGTCCCTGGTGGTGCCCTGGCTGTCCCTGGGGATCCCTGGCTGTCCCCTAGGCGTGCCTCCGGGTGACCTGGCTGTCCCCTAGGTGTCCCTGGGGGTGCCCTGGCTGTCCCCTAGGTGTCCCTGGGGTGCCCTGGCTTTCCCTGGGGTGCCCTGGCTGTCCCCTAGGTGTCCTTGGGGATGTCCTGGTGTCCCTGGGGGTTCCCTGGCTGTCCCCTAGTTGTCCCTGGGGGAGCCCTGGCTGTTCCTTAGGTGTCCCTGGGGGTGCCCTGGCTGTCCCTTAGGTGTCCCTGGGGGTGCCCTGGCTATCTGTGGGGTGCCGTGGCTGCCTCTGGGTTGCCCTTGATGTCCCCTAGGTGTCCCTGGGGTGCCCTGAGTGTCCCTGTGGGTGCCCTGGCTGTCCCCTAGGTGTCCCTGGGGTGCCCTGGCTGTCCTTTAGGTGACCCTGGGGGTGCCCTGGCTGTCCCCTAGGTGTCCCTGCCTCGCTCGTATCCTCGACTCCGCCTCCGGCGCCATGGTGACACCCCTCCCAGTCTGGACCGGTGTGGCCACACCCCCTCCCCTGGGGCCATTAGACCCATCCCAGTACAGACCAGTAAGGCACCGTGTGCCCACCATCGACCCCCACACGCCTGCCAGTTCGTCCCAGTCCACTCCCCGTCCATCCCAGTTCTCTCTGATCACCCTCCCAGTGCTCCCAGTCCATCCCAGTCCCGCAGGTGCTGGTGCTTGTGGCTTGATCAGCTGGTGCTCGTCCGCAACGTGGAGCGGGTCAAATGAGGCCTCAGGGGGAGGGGGGGGCGGATTTTGGGGGGTCCTGGGGGTCCCGAGTTGTCCTGGAGGGGTTTGCGGGGTTTTGGGGGGTCTGCGGGGAGTCTCAAGGGGCTGCTGTGGGTGTTTTTGGGGGGGCTTCGGGAGGTTTGGGCGGCCCATTTGAGGCATCAAAGGAACCTGAGGAGAGTTTTGCGGGCTCCTGGAGGTCGGGGGGGCCCTGGGGGTGGTTTGGGGGGCACTGGGGGGTTCCAGCCCGTGACCCCCCCCCGTTTTTGACCCCCCCCCCCCCCCCCGAGCTGTTTCGGTCTCATCGACGCCCTCCTGAAGCCCAAGGGGGGGTGGGCGCTGGGCCCCCTCCGCTGCCCCCTCCCCTGCCACCCCCGCGACGCCCTGCAGGTGAGGGACCCCCAAAAACCCCTCCCCGGACCCCAAATTCACCCCTGGGACCCCAAAAAACCCCCAAAACCTCTCCCCGGACCCCAAATTCAGCCCTGAGGCCCCAAAAAACCCCCAAAAACCCCTCCCCATGAACCCCAAATCCACCCCTGGGACCCCCCAAAACCTCCCCAGGACCCCAGATCCACCCCGGGACCCCCAAATCCATCCCTTGGACCCCCAAAAACCTCCAAATCCATCCCTGGGACGCCCCAAAACCTCCCTCCAAACCCCAAATTCACCCCTCGGACCTCCAGAATCCTTCCACAGGACCCCTCAGGGGTCGTTCCCCACAAAAAAAAGTGCGGGAAACGTGAGGGGAGAAAAAGGGCGGGAAACGTGAGGGG
Organism: Chamaea fasciata; assembly: GCF_029207755.1. Lineage (NCBI taxonomy): Eukaryota > Metazoa > Chordata > Aves > Passeriformes > Sylviidae > Chamaea > Chamaea fasciata. Next base: position 38,299 of record NW_027094647.1, read on the forward strand.
AGAAAAAGGGCGGGAAACGTGAGGGGAGAAAAAGGGCGGGATCAAGTGGAGGGGATCAATGGAATTTTGGGGGGGGGTCAGCGACGCTGAGGAAGGATCAATGGAATATTGGGGGGGCATCAATGACATTGGGGGGGTCAGTGACACTCGGGTGGGGATCAATGATGCTGTGGGGGGATCGATATCAGCTCGGGGGGCGGCCATGGGTTTTTGGGGGGCCGCAACGCAGGCATCCGTGCTGGGTTTGGAGCGGGGGGGCCCCTTCAACCTCTGGGGGGGCCCTGGCTGTCCCCTAGGTGTCCCTGGGGGTGCCCTGGCTGTCCCTGGGGGTCCCTGGCTGTCCCATAGGTGTCCCTAGGGGTGCCTTGTCTGTCCCTGGGGGGGCCCTGGGGGTACCCTGGTGTCCCTGGGAGGGCCCTGGCTGTCCCCTAAGTGTCCCTGGGGGTGCTCTGGTGTCCCTGGGGATGCCCTGGCTGTCCCCTAGCTGTCCCTGGGGGTGCCCTGGGTGTCCCTGGGGTGCCCTGGCTGTCCCCTAGGTGTCCCTGGGGGTGCCCTGGCTGTCCCCTTGGTGTCCCTGGGGGTGCCCTGGCTGTCCCATAGGTATCCCTGGAGGTGCCCTGGCTGTCCCCTTGGTGTCCCTGGGTGTCCCTGGGGTGCCCTGGCTGTCCCCTAGGTGTCCCCGGGGATGCCCTGGCTATCCCTGGGGGGGCCCTGGCTGTCCCTGGGGTGCCCTGGCTGTCCCCTTGGTGTCCCTGGGGTACCCTGGCTGTCCCCTAGCTGTCCCTGGGGATGCCCTGGGTGTCCCTGGTGTGGCCTAGCTGTCCCCTACGTGTCCCTGGGGGTGCCCTGGGTGTCCCTGGGGTGCTCTAGGGGTGCCCCGGCTGTCCCTGGGGGTGTCCAGGCTGTCCCCTAGGGGTCCCTGGGGGTACCCTGGCTGTCCCTGGGGTGCCCTGGCTGTCCCCTAGGTGTCCCTGGGGTGCCGTGGCTGTCCCCTTGGTGTCCCTGGGGGTGACCTGCCTGTCCCCTAGGTGTCCCTGGAGGTGCCCTGGCTGTCCCCTTGGTGTCCCTGGGGGTGCCCTGGGTGTCCCCGGGGATGCCCTGGCTATCCCTGGGGGGGCCCTGGCTGTCCCTGGGGTGCCCTAGCTGTCCCCTAGGTGTCCCTGCGGGTGCCCTGGCTGTCCCCTTGGTGTCCCTGGGGTACCCTGGCTGTCCCTTAGATGTCCCTGGGGGTGCCCTGGCTGTCCCCGGGGATGCCCTGGCTATCCCTGGGGGGGCCCTGGCTGTCCCTGGGGTGCCCTAGCTGTCCCCTAGGTGTCCCTGCGGGTGCCCTGGCTGTCCCCTTGGTGTCCCTGGGGTACCCTGGCTGTCCCTTATGTGTCCCTGGGGATGCCCAGGGTGTCCCTGGGGTGCCTTGCTGTCCCCTAGGTGTCCCTGGGGGTGCCCTGCCTGTCCCGGAGGTGTCCCTGGGGGTGCCCTGGCTGTCCTTGTGGTGCTCTGGCTGTCCCCCAGGTGTCCCTGGAGTGCCCTGACTGTCCCCTAGGTGTCCCTGGGGGTTCCCTGGCTGTCCCCTAGTTGTCCCTGGGGGAGCCCTGGCTGACCCTAGGGTGCCCTGCCTGTCCCCTAGGTGTCCCTGGGAGTGCCCTGGCTGTCACCTAGGTGTCCCTGGGGGTGCCCTGGGTGTCCCTGTGGGTGCCCTGGCTGTCCCCTAGGTGTCCCTGGGGTCCCCTGGGTGTCCCCGGGGGTGCCCTGGCTGTTCCTGTGGTGCCCTGGCTGTCCTTTAGGTGTCCCTTGGGGTGCCCTGGCTGTCCCCTAGGTGTCCCAGGGCTGCCCTGGCTGTCTCTTAGGTGTCCCTGGGGGTGCCCTGGCTGTCCCCTAGGTGTCCCTGGGAATGCGCTGGCTGTCCCCTTGGTGTCCCTGGGGGTTCCCTGAGTGTCCCTACGGAGGCCCTGACTGTCCCCTAGGTGTCCCAGGGGGTGCCCTGGCTGTCCCTGGGGTGCCCTGGCTGTCCCCTAACGGTCCCTGGTGGTGCCCTGGCTGTCCCTGGGGATCCCTGGCTGTCCCCTAGGCGTGCCTCCGGGTGACCTGGCTGTCCCCTAGGTGTCCCTGGGGGTGCCCTGGCTGTCCCCTAGGTGTCCCTGGGGTCCCCTGGCTGTCCCCTAGGTGTCCTTGGGGATGCCCTGGTGTCCCTGGGGGTGCCCTGCCTGTCCCCGTTGTGTCCCTGGGGGTGCTCTGGCTGTCCCCTAGGTGTCCCTGGAGTGCCCTGACTGTCCCCTAGGTGTCCCTGGGGGTTCCCTGGCTGTCCCCTAGTTGTCCCTGGGGGAGCCCTGGCTGTTCCTTAGGTGTCCCTGGGGGTGCCCTGGCTGTCCCTTAGGTGTCCCTGGGGGTGCCCTGGCTATCTGTGGGGTGCCGTGGCTGCCTCTGGGTTGCCCTTGATGTCCCCTAGGTGTCCCTGGGGTGCCCTGAGTGTCCCTGTGGGTGCCCTGGCTGTCCCCTAGGTGTCCCTGGGGTGCCCTGGCTGTCCTTTAGGTGTCCCTGGGGGTGCCCTGGCTGTCCCCTAGGTGTCCCTGCCTCGCTCGTATCCTCGACTCCGCCTCCGGCGCCATGGTGACACCCCTCCCAGTCTGGACCAGTGTGGCCACACCCCCTCCCCTGGGGCCATTGGACCCATCCCAGTACAGACCAGTAAGGCACCGTGTGCCCACCATCGACCCCCACACGCCTGCCAGTTCGTCCCAGTCCACTCCCCGTCCATCCCAGTTCTCTCTGATCACCCTCCCAGTGCTCCCAGTCCATCCCAGTCCCGCAGGTGCTGGTGCTTGTGGCTTGATCAGCTGGTGCTCGTCCGCAACGTGGAGCGGGTCAAATGAGGCCTCAGGGGGAGGGGGGGGCGGATTTTGGGGGGTCCTGGGGGTCCCGAGTTGTCCTGGAGGGGTTTGGGGGGCTTTGGGGGGTCTGCGGGGAGTCTCAAGGGGCTGCTGTGGGTGTTTTTGGGGGGGCTTCGGGAGGTTTGGGCGGCCCATTTGAGGCATCAAAGGAACCTGAGGAGAGTTTTGCGGGCTCCTGGAGGTCGGGGGGGCCCTGGGGGTGGTTTGGGGGGCACTGGGGGGTTCCAGCCCGTGACCCCCCCCCGTTTTTGACCCCCCCACCCCCCCCGCGAGCTGTTTCGGTCTCATCGACGCCCTCCTGAAGCCCAAGGGGGGGTGGGCGCTGGGCCCCCCCCGCTGCCCCCTCCCCTGCCACCCCCGCGACGCCCTGCAGGTGAGGGACCCCCAAAAACCCCTCCCCGGACCCCAAATTCACCCCTGGGACCCCAAAAAACCCCCAAAACCTCTCCCCGGACCCCAAATTCAGCCCTGAGGCCCCAAAAAACCCCCAAAAACCCCTCCCCATGAACCCCAAATCCACCCCTGGGACCCCCAAAAACCTCCAAATCCATCCCTGGGACGCCCCAAAACCTCCCTCCAAACCCCAAATTCACCCCTCGGACCTCCAGAATCCTTCCACAGGACCCCTCAGGGGTCGTTCCCCACGAAAAAGTGCGGGAAACGTGAGGGGAGAAAAAGGGCGGGAAACGTGAGGGGAGAAAAAGGGCGGGAAACGTGAGGGGAGAAAAAGGGCGGGATCAAGTGGAGGGGATCAATGGAATTTTGGGGGGGGGTCAGCGACGCTGAGGAAGGATCAATGGAATATTGGGGGGGCATCAATGACATTGGGGGGGTCAGTGACACTCGGGTGGGGATCAATGATGCTGTGGGGGGATCGATATCAGCTCGGGGGGCGGCCATGGGTTTTTGGGGGGCCGCAACGCAGGCATCCGTGCTGGGTTTGGAGCGGGGGGGCCCCTTCAACCTCTGGGGGGGCCCTGGCTGTCCCCTGGCTGTACCTGGGGGTGCCCTGGCTGTCCCCTAGGTGTCCCTGGGGATGCCCTGGAGTCCCTGGGGGTGCCCTGGCTGTGCCTGGGGGTCCCTGGCTGTCCCCGAGGTGTCCCTGGGGTGCCCTGGCTTTCCCTGGGGTGCCCTGGCTGTCCCCTAGGTGTCCTTGGGGTGCCTTGCTGTCCCCAAGGCGTCCGTGGGGTGCCCTGGCTGTCCCCTAGGTGTCCCTGGGGGTGCCCTGGCTGTCCCTGGGGGTCCCTGGCTGTCCCATAGGTGTCCCTAGGGGTGCCTTGTCTGTCCCTGGGGGGGCCCTGGGGGTACCCTGGTGTCCCTGGGAGGGCCCTGGCTGTCCCCTAAGTGTCCCTGGGGGTGCTCTGGTGTCCCTGGGGATGCCCTGGCTGTCCCCTAGCTGTCCCTGGGGGTGCCCTGGGTGTCCCTGGGGTGCCCTGGCTGTCCCCTAGGTGTCCCTGGGGGTGCCCTGGCTGTCCCCTTGGTGTCCCTGGGGGTGCCCTGGCTGTCCCATAGGTATCCCTGGAGGTGCCCTGGCTGTCCCCTTGGTGTCCCTGGGGGTGCCCTGGGTGTCCTTGGGGTGCCCTGGCTGTCCCCTAGGTGTCCCCGGGGATGCCCTGGCTATCCCTGGGGGGGCCCTGGCTGTACCTGGGGTGCCCTGGCTGTCCCCTTGGTGTCCCTGGGGTACCCTGGCTGTCCCCTAGCTGTCCCTGGGGGTGCCCTGGGTGTCCCTGGTGTGGCCTAGCTGTCCCCTACGTGTCCCTGGGGGTGCCCTGGGTGTCCCTGGGGTGCTCTAGGGGTGCCCCGGCTGTCCCTGGGGGTGCCCAGGCTGTCCCCTAGGTGTCCCTGGGGGTACCCTGGCTGTCCCTGGGGTGCCCTGGCTGTCCCCTAGGTGTCCCTGGGGTGCCGTGGCTGTCCCCTAGCTGTCCCTGGGGGTGACCTGCCTGTCCCCTAGGTGTCCCTGGAGGTGCCCTGGCTGTCCCCTAGGTGTCCCTGGGGGTGCCCTGGCTGTCCCATAGGTGTCCCTGGAGGTGCCCTGGCTGTCCCCTTGGTGTCCCTGGGGGTGCCCTGCCTGTCCCCGGGGATGCCCTGGCTATCCCTGGGGGGGCCCTGGCTGTCCCTGGGGTGCCCTAGCTGTCCCCTAGGTGTCCCTGCGGGTGCCCTGGCTGTCCCCTTGGTGTCCCTGGGGTACCCTGGCTGTCCCTTAGATGTCCCTGGGGGTGCCCTGCCTCTCCTTGGGGTGCCCTGGCTGTCCCTTATGTGTCCCTGGGGATGCCCAGGGTGTCCCTGGGGTGCCTTGCTGTCCCCTAGGTGTCCCTGGGGGTGCCCTGCCTGTCCCCGAGGTGTCCCTGGGGGTGCCCTGGCTGTCCTTGGGGTGCCCTGGCTGTCCCATAGGTATCCCTGGAGGTGCCCTGGCTGTCCCCTTGGTGTCCCTGGGGGTTCCCTGGCTGTCCCCTAGTTGTCCCTGGGGGAGCCCTGGCTGACCCTAGGGTGCCCTGCCTGTCCCCTAGGTGTCCCTGGGAGTGCCCTGGCTGTCACCTAGTTGTCCCTGGGGGTCCCTGGCTGTCCCCTAGGTGTCCCTGGGGGTGCCCTGGGTGTCCCTGTGGGTGCCCTGGCTGTCCCCTAGGTGTCCTGGGGTCCCCTGGGTGTCCCCGGGGGTGCCCTGGCTGTTCCTGTGGTGCCCTGACTGTCCCCTAGGTGTCCCAGGGGGTGCCCTGGCTGTCCCTGGGGTGCCCTGGCTGTCCCCTAACGGTCCCTGGGGGTGCCCTGGCTGCCCCTGGGGTACCCGGTCTGTCCCCTAGGTGTCCCTGGTGGTGCCCTGGCTGTCCCTGGGGATCCCTGGCTGTCCCCTAGGCGTGCCTCCGCGTGACCTGGCTGTCCCCTAGGTGTCCCTGGGGGTGCCCTGGCTGTCCCCTAGGTGTCCCTGGGGTGCCCTGGCTGTCCCCTAGGTGTCCTTGGGGATGCCCTGGTGTCCCTGGGGGTGCCCTGCCTGTCCCCTAGGTGTCCCTGGGGGTGCCCTGCCTGTCCCCTAGGTGTCCCTGGGGGTGCTCTGGCTGTCCCCTAGGTGTCCCTGGAGTGCCCTGACTGTCCCCTAGGTGTCCCTGGGGGTTCCCTGGCTGTCCCCTAGTTGTCCCTGGGGGAGCCCTGGCTGTTCCTTAGGTGTCCCTGGGGGTGCCCTGGCTGTCCCTTAGGTGTCCCTGGGGGTGCCCTGGCTATCTGTGGGGTACCGTGGCTGCCTCTGGGGGTCTGCGGGGAGTCTCAAGGGGCTGCTGTGGGTGTTTTTGGGGGATCTTCGGGAGGTTTGGGCGGCCCATTTGAGGCATCAAAGGAACCTGAGGAGAGTTTTGCGGGCTCCTGGAGGTCGGGGGGGCCCTGGGGGTGGTTTGGGGGGCACTGGGGGGTTCCAGCCCGTGACCCCCCCCCGTTTTTGACCCCCCCCCCCGCGAGCTGTTTCGGTCTCATCGACGCCCTCCTGAAGCCCAAGGGGGGGTGGGCGCTGGGCCCCCCCCGCTGCCCCCTCCCCTGCCACCCCCGCGACGCCCTGCAGGTGAGGGACCCCCAAAAACCCCTCCCCGGACCCCACATTCACCCCTGGGACCCCAAAAAACCCCCAAAACCTCTCCCCGGACCCCAAATTCAGCCCTGAGGCCCCAAAAAACCCCCAAAAACCCCTCCCCATGAACCCCAAATCCACCCCTGGGACCCCCCAAAACCTCCCCAGGACCCCAGATCCACCCCGGGACCCCCAAATCCATCCCTTGGACCCCCAAAAACCCCCAAATCCATCCCTGGGACCCCCCAAAACCTCCCTCCAAACCCCAAATTCACCCCTCGGACCTCCAGAATCCTTCCACAGGACCCCTCAGGGGTCGTTCCCCACGAAAAAGTGCGGGAAACGTGAGGGGAGAAAAAGGGCGGGAAACGTGAGGGGAGAAAAAGGGCGGGAAACGTGAGGGGAGAAAAAGGGCGGGATCAAGTGGAGGGGAGAAAAAGGGCGGGATCAAGTAGAGGGGATCAATGGAATTTTTGGGGGGGGGGTCAGCGACGCTGAGGAAGGATCAATGGAATATTGGGGGGGCATCAATGACATTGGGGGGGTCAGTGACACTCGGGTGGGGATCAATGATGCTGTGGGGGGATCGATATCAGCTCGGGGGGCGGCCATGGGTTTTTGGGGGGCCGCAACGCAGGCATCCGTGCTGGGTTTGGAGCGGGGGGGCCCCTTCAACCTCTGGGGGGGCCCTGGCTGTCCCCTGGCTGTACCTGGGGGTGCCCTGGCTGTCCCCTAGGTGTCCCTGGGGATGCCCTGGAGTCCCTGGGGGTGCCCTGGCTGTCCCTGGGGGTCCCTGGCTGTCCCCTAGGTGTCCCTGGGGTGCCCTGGCTGTCCCTGGGGGTCCCTGGCTGTCCCCTAGGTGTCCTTGCGGTGCCTTGCTGTCCCCAAGGCGTCCCTGGGGTGCCCTGGCTGTCCCCTAGGTGTCCCTGGGGGTGCCCTGGCTGTCCCTGGGGGTCCCTGGCTGTCCCATAGGTGTCCCTAGGGGTGCCTTCTCTGTCCCTGGGGGGGCCCTGGGGGTACCCTGGTGTCCCTGGGAGGGCCCTGGCTGTCCCCTAAGTGTCCCTGGGGGTGCTCTGGTGTCCCTGGGGATGCCCTGGCTGTCCCCTAGCTGTCCCTGGGGGTGCCCTGGGTGTCCCTGGGGTGCCCTGGCTGTCCCTTGGGTACCCAGGCTTTCCTTTAGGTGTCCGTAGGGGTGCCCTGGCTTTCCCGTAGTTGTCCCTGGGGTGCCCTGGCTGTCCCTTTGGTGTCCCTGACGGTGCCCTTGCTGTCCCTTGGGGGGCCCTGGCTGTCCCTGAGGGGGCCCTGGCTGTCTTCTAGGTGTCCCTGGGGTGCCCTGGCTGTCCCCTTGGTGTCCCTGGGGTACCCTGGCTGTCCCCTAGGTGTCCCTGGGGGTGCCCTGGCTGTCCCCTAGGTGTCCCAGGGCTGCCCTGGCTGTCCCTGGGGTGCCCTGGCTGTCCCCTAACGGTCCCTGGGGGAACCCTGGCTGCCCCTGGGGTGCCCTGGCTGTCCCCTAGGTGTCCCTGGTGGTGCCCTGGCTGTCCCTGGGGATCCCTGGCTGTCCCCTAGGCGTGCCTGCGGGTGACCTGGCTGTCCCCTAGGTGTCCCTGGGGGTGCCCTGCCTGTCCCCTAGGTGTCCCTGGGGTGCCCTGGCTTTCCCTGGGGTGCCCTGGCTGTCCCCTAGGTGTCCTTGGGGATGCCCTGGTGTCCCTGGGGGTGCCCTGCCTGTCCCCTAGGTGTCCCTGGGGGTGCCCTGGGTGTCCCTGTCAGGGCCCTGGCTGTCCCTTATGTGTCCCTAGGGGTACCTTGTCTGTCCCTGGGGGGGCCCTGGCTGTTCCTGTGGGGGCCCTGGCTGTCCCCTAGGTGTCCCTGGGGTGCCCTGGCTGTCCCTGGGGTACCCAGGCTTTCCTTTAGGTGTCCCTAGGGGTGCCCTGGCTGTCCCGTAGTTGTCCCTGGGGTGCCCTGGCTGTCCCTTAGGTGTCCCTGGAGGTGCCCTTGCTGTCCATTGGGGGGCCCTGGCTGTCCCTGTGGGGCCCTGGCTGTCTGCTAGGTGTCCCTGGTGGGCCCTGGCTGTCCCCTAGGGTTCCCTGGCGTGCCCTGGCTGTCCCTGGGGTGCCCAGGCTTTCCTTTAGGTGTCCCTGGGGGTGCCCTGTCTGTCCCCTAGGTGTCCCAGGGCTGCCCTGGCTGTCCCATAGGTGTCCCTGGGGGTGCCCTGGCTGTTCCTTAGGTGTCCCTAGGGGTGCCCTGGCTGTCCCTTAGGTGTCCCTGGGGGTGCCCTGGCTATCTGTGGGGTACCGTGGCTGCCTCTGGGGTGCCCTTGATGTACCCTAGGTGTCCCTGGGGTGCCATGGGTGTCCCTGTGGGTGCCCTGGCTGTCCCCTAGGTGTCCCTGGGGTGCCCTGGCTGTCCTTTAGGTGTCCCTGGGGGTGCCCTGGCTGTCCCCTAGGTGTCCCTGCCTCGCTCGTATCCTCGACTCCGCCTCCGGCGCCATGGTGACACCCCTCCCAGTCTGGACCAGTGTGGCCACACCCCCTCCCCTGGGGCCATTGGACCCATCCCAGTACAGACCAGTAAGGCACCGTGTGCCCACCATCGACCCCCACACGCCTGCCAGTTCGTCCCAGTCCACTCCCCGTCCATCCCAGTTCCCTCTGATCACCCTCCCAGCGCTCCCAGTCCATCCCAGTCCCGCAGGTGCTGGTGCTTGTGGCTTGATCAGCTGGTGCCTGTCCGCAACGTGGAGCGGGTCAAATGAGGCCTCAGGGGGAGGGGGGGGCGGATTTTGGGGGGTCCTGGGGGTCCCGAGTTGTCCTGGAGGGGTTTGGGGGGTTTTGGGGGGTCTGCGGGGAGTCTCAAGGGGCTGCTGTGGGTGTTTTTGGGGGATCTTCGGGAGGTTTGGGCGGCCCATTTGAGGCATCAAAGGAACCTGAGGAGGGTTTTGCGGGCTCCTGGAGGTCGGGGGGGCCCTGGGGGTGGTTTGGGGGGCACTGGGGGGTTCCAGCCCGTGACCCCCCCCCGTTTTTGACCCCCCCCCCCCCCCCGAGCTGTTTCGGTCTCATCGACGCCCTCCTGAAGCCCAAGGGGGGGTGGGCGCTGGGCCCCCCCCGCTGCCCCCTCCCCTGCCACCCCCGCGACGCCCTGCAGGTGAGGGACCCCCAGAAACCCCTCCCCGGACCCCAAATTCACCCCTGGGACCCCAAAAAACCCCCAAAACCTCTCCCCGGACCCCAAATTCAGCCCTGAGGCCCCAAAAAACCCCCAAAAACCCCTCCCCATGAACCCCAAATCCACCCCTGGGACCCCCCAAAACCTCCCCAGGACCCCAGATCCACCCCGGGACCCCCAAATCCATCCCTTGGACCCCCAAAAACCCCCAAATCCATCCCTGGGACGCCCCAAAACCTCCCTCCAAACCCCAAATTCACCCCTCGGACCTCCAGAATCCTTCCACAGGACCCCTCAGGGGTCGTTCCCCACGAAAAAGGGCGGGAAACGTGAGGGGAGAAAAAGGGCGGGAAACGTGAGGGGAGAAAAAGGGCGGGATCAAGTGGAGGGGAGAAAAAGGGCGGGATCAAGTGGGGAGATCAGTGGAATATTGGGGGGGGTCAGTGACGCTGAGGGAAGATCAATGGAATATTAGGGGGGCATCAATGACATTGGGGGGGTCAGTGACACTCGGGTGGGGATCAATGATGCTGTGGGGGGGTCGATATCAGAGGTTATCAGAGGAAATCGCCGCCGCCGTCCTCCCGTGCCCAGAGCCCCGGCAGGACCCCAGCGCAGGTCCGGCTGCAGGCGGAGCAGGAGCGGCTCCTGCCGCCCGCAGCGATCCCGGTCCCGATCCCGACCGCAACGCCAGCTTGGGCCTCAGGCCTCGAGACCCACAGCCCGCCCGCCGGGGGGGGCCGCACCGCTCGGGAGCCGCAGCCGACACTGACAGGACCCGAATCAGAACGCCCTCTCCCATTCCCGGCCCCGCCTGGCTCCGCGCAGGGCCGCGAGCAACCTCGGCTCGGCTCGGCTCGGCTCGCCTCAGCTGCGAGGGGCGGGGCGGGGCCGCGGGCGATGGTCCCGCCCCCAAGCCGGGGCGTGCTCGGGGCGGAGCCGGGGCGTGCTCGGGGCGGAGCTGGGTCGTGCTCGGGGCGGAGCCGGGGCGTGCTCGGGGCGGAGCCGGGGCGGGCTCGGGGCGGAGCCGGGACGGGCTCGGGGCGGATCCGGGGCGGGCTCGGGGCGGAGCAAGGGCAGAGCCGGGGCGGGCTCGGGGCGGGGCCGGGGCGGAGCCGGGGCTCTGTGAGGCGGGGCCCGGAGGCAGCCGGGGCCGGGCAGTACCGGGGGCGCGGCTTCAGGGGCGCGGGGCGGGTCCCAAGTGCACGGCGCCGGGACCCCACCGGGGAGTTCCTCACCGAGCCCATAGAGCAGCAGCTACTTCCGCCACCCTTTTGAATCCCCGCGATTGGCGGGCTCGCTGAGGCATCGGCAGTGCTGATTGGACAGCGGGCCCCGGGAACCGCCCCCGCCCCCCGGCCCGCGCTGAGGGCCCGGGGCCTCCGCCCTCAGACCGGCTCCGGCTCCAACCCGGCCCGGGCTCTGCTCCGGTCCCCCCGGCCCGCCCTGAGGGCCCGGGGGCTCTGCGCCGAGACCGGCCTCGCCCCTCCCCGCCTCGCCCTGTAGTAGATTTCTGTTTGGTTTGTGGGAAGAAACAGGTGTGAGATGTGAGATTTGTGCTGGAGAGGTGCTGCTGGGAAGAAAGGATGGAGTAAATCTGCTCCAAGGATGTGCGATGAAGAATTCAGGGTCAGAGGTGGGCAGTATTTATAAACTGTCTCCATATTTCCCTGTATCTCTGGGTGTTTGGATTTAGCCTGGGATTGTCAGCTATGTTATAAACAAGCCAACCCGGCTACTGAACTCCCAATGAACGTTTGGAAACCCTTGCACAGAAAGACAAGGTAGTGATGATTCCAAAGGAGAAAATGTAAATGAAGGGTAACGATTGCTGGGAAATTTCCTTAGGAATTGTGAACCTCACACAAACGGAATTTAGGAGGTGGAATCCCAGTTTCAGCCTTGGGCACGTGCAGGAGAAGAGGGATCCTTATTCACAGCAAGGAAAGCCCGGTGCCCCAGCGTGTCAGTGCACACAGTGCAATGTCCAGGAAATGAGCAGCAGGGACTGGCAGCAGCTGCAGGTGAGAGCTGTCACAGGCTGATTGAGGGGACAGAGCAGCCCCAGGTGAGAGCTGTCACACTGATGAGGGGACAGGTGTAAGCTGTAAAGGATAACGAGGGGGCGGGTCCTGCCAGCACTGCTTTAAGAGGGGAGCCCGAGCTCAGTTTGGCATGGAGCTGCGGGAGGAGAGGGGTTTATGCTGGGCTCCCAGGTGAGGCTCATGGAAGGATGGTGAGTTCATCTCACAGGGGCTGGGGGAGGCCTTGGGCGTGGAACATTACTTCAGGAGGTGCTGAGGGACAAACCTTTGTGCCGAGCAGCAGCAGCACAAAAGGTTGAAATAAGTTTTGGTTTGGCATGTAGTGATGGGATTGGCGTCTATGATGTGCTAGTGTTATCTAAAGGTTTAAACTTTAATGTTTATTTTTAAAGCTTTAAGTTAATGAATTAATATAGGTTGCAAGACATGGGCTTTTTCCTTTTTATTTGGCTAGCGGGAGGTCTTTAACTTTGGGGGCGCTCTGAGTATATGTTCTGGAGTATTATTGAGGGGATTGGACGTGGGGTTGTTTTTATTATATTCAGTAGTTTGACTGGGGGTGATAAGAGTTGGCTTTTTTTGCTGGAATTTTTTTGGGGTTGTCTGTTTGAAAATTTATGTATTTATGCAGTTAAGTGTAGTGGTGTTTCTGGTGTAACTCTTCAGCTTATGTTATTGTTTGTGTGTTTGAGGTGGTCCACTTGTCTTACGCCCTGACCGATTGGCCAACAGATCTGCTGAGATCATACATCGATGTTTGTTTTATTTCTTGTAGCCGAATAAGAGACAGCAGCCCGGTGACAGCAGGAAATTCCCAGAGGGCGAGGCGGCATTCTGTGGCACCCGACGTGGATTCTCGTCCCCAGACGTCCAAGAGATAAGTGGAGGGTTCAGAGCCACAGAGGGGATGAAAGTGGAGTGCTGGGTCAGGACTTGTCAGGAGGGGTTTTTGAGTCAGGTTTGGAGATAGGGATGTCCAAGATGTGCCAATTGAGAGTACAGGTGTACCAGCCCGACCCAAACCCGAAGGAGTAGCCCTAAAGACATGCCCGTTTCCCTGAGTGCGGGTACAGGCAGGAGCCCTTATGCAGGACAATGCCAGAAGGCCTGGCTGCGAGGTGTAGGGCTCTAAAGAAGTTGGGTTTAGAAGGGGGGAGGTGTAGCCACACACACAGAGGCTGAGGTAAAGGACTCAAGGACTAGAGGACACACGGTGAAACTCAGGGGAACAGGCTAGGATACAAGTCAGAGTACAGGTGTAGCGGCCCTCACAGCACTGCTACCAGCACACTTCCCCTGAGAGCAGGTGCAGGCAGCAGCCCTAGTGCAGGAACACACCAGAAGCTCTGACCTGTGCAGACACTGTCAGGCTAGGGCCAGGCAGGAAGCGATAGTGGGGAGCAGGATCCAACAGGGCTGGGGATAACGGGGGTTTCCCGCCCCACCCACCCTGGGATTCCCTGTCTCTCCGCAGCCGGTGGAAGTGCTCCTGATTTCCCTCTCGAGGCGGCGGTTGGTAAGGCTTCGTGCCTTTTGCCACCGCAAAGAGTTCGGCTCTGTCAGCCTCTGCCCTGTCTCAGGGCCACGTTTAGGGTAGGCAGGGAACAACTGTGGATGTACCTGTCCTGCGTGCGGGACAGCTCTTGGGACCCTAATGGTGCAGAGCGTCCCCGGCTGCAAGGTCTAGGGCTCTGAAGAAGCAGGGTTCAGAAGGGGGGAGGTTACAGTGATACACACAGAGGCTGAGGTAAAGGACTGAAGGACTAGAGAACACACAGTGAAAATCAGGGGTACAGCCTAGGATACAAGTCAGAGTACAGGTATCCCGGTCCTCACAGTGCTGCTTCCAACACTGTTTCCCTGAGAGCAGGTGCCGGCAGCAATCCTAATGCAAGGCAATGCCAGAAGTCCTGAGAGGTGCAGGCAGTAACCCTAAGCTAGGGCCAGGCAGGAAGTGACAGTGGTGGGGCAGAGTCCACAGGGTTGAGGTTCACCGGGGATGTCCACCCTGCATTCCTGTCCTGCTCTAACCGGGGATGCTCACAGCCCTAATGGAGGCCACGGTGGGTGGGCTCAGTGCCAGTAATGCCTCTAAGGCTTTGGCGCTGCGAGCGTCGGCCTCCGAGCTCAGCTGAAGCACACACGGGGCCCGAGGACCCGGTCCTGCTTAAGAGACGGTGAGTAGCAGAGCTGCTGGTTTTTGGCTGATGTGCAGCTAAGATTATGCTTTGATGTTTGGTTTTCTTTATTGTAGCTGACTAGGAGACAGCAGGCAAGTGACAGGAGGAATTTCCCAGAGGCATAGGCGGCCTTCTTTGGGACCCAGCGTGGATTCACCTCCCCAGACATCTGAGAGATAAGTGGAGGGCTCGGAACTAGGGAGAGGATGAAAGCGGGGTGCCAGGGCAGGGGTCAGCGGGAGGGATTTTTTGAGTCGGGTTTGGAGCTGGGGATGTCCCAGATGTGACCCCTTAGGCTACAATAAGGGAAAGTCTCATTCTGGATCACAGTGCTGAGGTGTGCAGGGCAGAGCAGTCCCAGGGTGTGTTGTCTGTTGTGCACTTTGTGCCTTTTGGGTGTCTTGTCTTTTCCTTTAGTCTTTTCAGGCGCCTGTCAAAACCTCTGGCATCAGTCTTAGCATTTCTGATCTCTGTGCTCCTCAGCCAGGTGCCTTTGTCTCAGCTGCTCGGACACTCATCAGAATCCATCTCTCTTCACAAGCATCCAGTCCGATGCCTTTTCAGGTCTTGTTCTGAGCTGTACTGACAGCCGTGCACCGCCCTGATCCATTCCGGCGGGTTAGGTCTTGTGAGAATGCAAAGACAGGTCGAGGATTCTGACCGTAGGGTTCTCGGGCATCCATCTCTGCATTTCTTGGGATAAGTCATCCCGATGGCATCTTGTTCCTGCAGGGTTCTCTGAGCCTGGCCAGCTCACCTTCCTTCTCGCCTCGGTCATCTCATTCCGAGTTCTCTGGACCCTCAGGGTCATTCTTCTTGCCCAGAGTTTTCTGTCCCTGTTGCGTCCCCTCGTTTGTCCTGTGCTGTGTCACGGGTGTTGGTGTGTGTTTGGCCCGGAGCTGCTCTGCCTTGATGCTCAGTCTGGGTGTAGGGGTACGAGGGTAATAGTGCCGGGGGCTTGAAATTTGTGATGTGGGGTGTAGTTAGACTGTAGAGGGTATTCCTAGATTGCCACAAGATGTGTGGAGCTGTCAAGGTATCCTGCAGCACTCTGACTTTTGTCCGAACTTTCTTTCAGATGCAGAGGGATGAAATCTGTGGCAGAGCCCCCCAGTCTGGGTGAGGGGCTCCCCTGAGAAGGTCAGTCACTGTTTTGATTTGCAGGGGAGGTGTAAATGATGGCTGTGTTACATCTCTGTTCTTTGTCTTTATTTTTAGGTGGTGAAGCCGGATCTCAGCAGTCAAGCTGACGTGGGCGAGGTGAGCAGTGATGGGTGGACAGATGCAGTTGCTATTGTTCAAGCCTCACTCGCTGGTGCAACTCTAAGCCTCCGTTATTGTGTGTTTTAGGGAGTCCACTCGCAGGAGGCCGAGCTCCCCTCTCACCAACCGGACGACAGACCCGGGTCACCTCACCCGTGAGCCCTCCGGGAGCATTCCAGGAGTCTGTGATGGAGCCTTGATCTTCTCCTTGTGAAGGCCCCATCCAGGTAGGCTTGGATAACGGCCGAGGAGTTGAGGTGAGTCAGGGAGGAGAAGGAGGGAGGGTCCCCTCAAGTTCCAGCGCTGCCACGTCACATTGTCTGCTCTTTACCCAGGCAGACCCTGCGACGCCGGCGTTGGCCTCTGAGCGCAGCTGAAGCACGGGGCCCGAGGACACAGGCAAGCTTAGGAGACAGTGAGTAGCAGAATTGTCGGGTTTTGGGTGATGGGCTGCTAAGATTGTGCTTTGATGTTTGGTTTTCTTTATTGTAGCTGTGTAGGAGACAACAGCCCAGCAACAGCAGGAATTTCCCTGAGGGAGAGGCGGCCTTCTTTGCCACCCAGCGTGGATTCACCTCCCTAGACGTCCGAGAGATAAGTGGAGGGCTCGGAGCCAGGGAGGGCTTGAAAGTGGGGTGTGGGATCAGGGGCCACCGGGAGGGATTTTTTGAGTCATTTTTGGTGACAGGGATGTCCAAGATGTGACCGCTTAGGCTACAGAAAGTCTCATTCTGGATCAGAGTGCCGAGGTGTGCCGGGCAGAGCAGTCCTGGTGTGTGTTGTGTCACTTGTCTGTTGTGCACTCTGTCTGTTTGGTGTCTTGTCTTTTCCTTTTGTCCTTTGAGGGGCCTATCAAAACCCCTGGCATCAGTCTTAGCATTTCTGATCTCTGTGCTCCTCAGCCAGGTGCCTTTGTCTCGGCTGCTCGGACACTCATCAGAATCCATCTCTCTTCACAAGCATCCAGTCCGATGCCTTTTCAGGTCTTGTTCTGAGCTGTACTGACAGCCGTGCACCGCCCTGATCCATTCCGGCGGGTTAGGTCTTGTGAGAATGCAAAGACAGGTCGAGGATTCTGACCGTAGGGTTCTCGGGCATCCATCTCTGCATTTCTTGGGATAAGTCATCCCGATGGCATCTTGTTCCTGCAGGGTTCTCTGAGCCTGGCCAGCTCACCTTCCTTCTCGCCTCGGTCATCTCATTCCGAGTTCTCTGGACCCTCAGGGTCATTCTTCTTGCCCAGAGTTTTCTGTCCCTGTTGCGTCCCCTCGTTTGTCCTGTGCTGTGTCACGGGTGTTGGTGTGTGTTTGGCCCGGAGCTGCTCTGCCTTGATGCTCAGTCTGGGTGTAGGGGTACGAGGGTAATAGTGCCGGGGGCTTGAAATTTGTGATGTGGGGTGTAGTTAGACTGTAGAGGGTATTCCTAGATTGCCACAAGATGTGTGGAGCTGTCAAGGTATCCTGCAGCACTCTGACTTTTGTCCGAACTTTCTTTCAGATGCAGAGGGGTGAAATCTGTGGCAGAGCCCCCCAGTCTGGGTGAGGGGCTCCCCTGAGAAGGTCAGTCACTGTTTTGATTTGCAGGGGAGGTGTAAATGATGGCTGTGTTACATCTCTGTTCTTTGTCTTTATTTTTAGGTGGTGAAGCCGGATCTCAGCAGTCAAGCTGACGTGGGCGAGGTGAGCAGTGATGGGTGGACAGATGCAGTTGCTATTGTTCAAGCCTCACTCGCTGGTGCAACTCTAAGCCTCCGTTATTGTGTGTTTTAGGGAGTCCACTCGCAGGAGGCCGAGCTCCCCTCTCACCAACCGGACGACAGACCCGGGTCACCTCACCCGTGAGCCCTCCGGGAGCATTCCAGGAGTCTGTGATGGAGCCTTGATCTTCTCCTTGTGAAGGCCCCATCCAGGTAGGCTTGGATAACGGCCGAGGAGTTGAGGTGAGTCAGGGAGGAGAAGGAGGGAGGGTCCCCTCAAGTTCCAGCGCTGCCACGTCACATTGTCTGCTCTTTACCCAGGCAGACCCTGCGACGCCGGCGTTGGCCTCTGAGCGCAGCTGAAGCACGGGGCCCGAGGACACAGGCAAGCTTAGGAGACAGTGAGTAGCAGAATTGTCGGGTTTTGGGTGATGGGCTGCCAAGATTATGCTTTGATGTTTGGTTTTCTTTATTGTAGCTGTGTAGGAGACAACAGCCCAGCAACAGCAGGAATTTCCCTGAGGGAGAGGCGGCCTTCTTTGCCACCCAGCGTGGATTCACCTCCCTAGACGTCCGAGAGATAAGTGGAGGGCTCGGAGCCAGGGAGGGCTTGAAAGTGGGGTGTGGGATCAGGGGCCACCGGGAGGGATTTTTTGAGTCATTTTTGGTGACAGGGATGTCCAAGATGTGACCGCTTAGGCTACAGAAAGTCTCATTCTGGATCAGAGTGCCGAGGTGTGCAGGGCAGAGCAGTCCTGGTGTGTGTTGTGTCACTTGTCTGTTGTGCACTCTGTCTGTTTGGTGTCTTGTCTTTTCCTTTTGTCCTTTGAGGGGCCTATCAAAACCCCTGGCATCAGTCTTAGCATTTCTGATCTCTGTGCTCCTCAGCCAGGTGCCTTTGTCTCAGCTGCTCGGACACTCATCAGAATCCATCTCTCTTCACAAGCATCCAGTCCGATGCCTTTTCAGGTCTTGTTCTGAGCTGTCCTGACAGCCGTGCACCGCCCTGATCCATTCTGGCGGGTTAGGTCTTGTGAGAATGCAAAGGCAGGTCGAGGATTCTGACCGTAGGATTCTCAGGCATCCATCTCTGCATTTCTTGGGATAAGTCATCCCGATGGCATCTTGTTCCTGCAGGGTTCTCTGAGCCTGGCCAGCTCACCTTCCTTCTCACCTCGGTCATCTCATTCCGAGTTCTCTGGACCCTCAGGGTCATTCTTCTTGCCCAGAGTTTTCTGTCCCTGTTGCGTCCCCTCGTTTGTCCTGTGCTGTGTCACGGGTGTTGGTGTGTGTTTGGCCCGGAGCTGCTCTGCCTTGATGCTCAGTCTGGGTGTAGGGGTACGAGGGTAATAGTGCCGGGGGCTTGAAATTTGTGATGTGGGGTGTAGTTAGACTGTAGAGGATATTCCTAGATTGCCACAAGATGTGTGGCGCTGTCAAGGTATCCTGCAGCACTCTGACTTTTGTCCCAACTTTCTTTCAGATGCAGAGGGATGAAATCCGTGGCAGAGCCCCCCAGTCTGGGTGAGGGGCTCCCCTGAGAAGATCGATCGCTATTCAAGGTGAGAGTCACATATTTCACATTTTTTGGCACTCCAGTGCAGGCCACCTGCATTTACAGCTTCAAACAGGTGAGTCCCTTGGTAACCCCTGGCCAGCAGCTGGAGCCTGCTCTTGGCTGGGCTGAGGGAGCAAACACTTGTGGCTGAAACAGCTCCACACTGGGGGTACTTGGGAAAACACCTGCCTTGTCCTGGATTGTTTTTTTTTTTGAGCTTTTGGCAAGGTTTTAGTCATCACCTTGGTAAAAATAAATGGTAAGGACTGAAAACATGAGAGGCTGGCAGGTTATATGCACGAAAGGCAACTTTTTTTTTCTTAAATATTTGTGCAACCTATATCTTAATTTTGAGACTCTTTTTTGGTCAACTTTATTGTAAAACCCCCTTATTTTCAAGTTAGCTGCTTCAATAATGAATTTGTTTTACAAATACCCGCTAATGTCCGAAGGTTAAAGCACTAACACCAACATCCCACCTCTTTTATTTTTGCAGCAAAATTTTATCTTTACTAAACTTGAAACTTGATGTTTTTGCAGGTAGTAAGTTAAAGAAGGTGTTTATCTGCCCATCACTGATAGTCAGGGTCATGAAGAAATTGCTCTAGTGTTCTAAAATAAATGCAGATTTTTAGGCCTCTCCCATTCTCTCTGACTAGCAGCATGTGAATTGATTTTTGATCTCCTTTCTGTTGGTGTCTGTGGGTTTTAAGCTGCATGGAGAAGGTGTCTGTGGACATGGCACCCAGGGAATGGTGCTGGGAAGGGCAGGATGGAAAGGAGCTGCTCAGGAATCCAGAGCAGCAGTGGAGTGGGAGCTGGTGCTGCTGCCTCAGTCACACCCTCCTGGACAGTCTGTGCAGTGATAATATTCCTACTTTCCTTCCTGAACCTGGGGTTGGAGGAGAACATGAGTCTTGGCATTGTTGGAAAGGGGAACTCCAGGGAAAAACTGCTGTTTGTGTCCTCAGAGAGCAGTGGGAAGAGCCTGGGAGAAATCCTGGCTGGCTGAGGGATCCTTGTGTCCCCTCAGGAATAAATCCCTGCGTCTCCTCAGCCCTGCTGGTTTGCAGTAGAGTTTGGGCACCTTTCGCTGCAGCTGTGGTTCTTAATAACTGGAAGTCCATGGATTGCTGGGCGATTCCCATAAGTTCTCCTATTTTGTAGGAGCTGCACGGTGAGGTCAGCATTCTGAGGGAGGCCCTGGCACAGCTGCCAAGGGCAAGGAACGTGGAGCATCCCAGGGCTTCTCCCACCCGAGTTTCTCCCGGAGCGTGCTGCGTGTCGTGCCGGATGTTTAACCCGGGTTTGGGGTGTTCTCCTGCAGTCCCAGCTCTAACTGCTGCCCCCGAGCCCCGGCCTTGCTCTGTCCCAGCACTGAACCTGGCAGGTGGGTGTGCTTTTCCAGCCCTTTAATCCCACGGGCAATCCCAGATTCCCGGAGCTCCCCGAGGCACAGCCTGGCCTCCCTCCCTGGGAGCTGCATTGCAGTCTGCCTGGACCAAGGACATCCTGTTTGAGACTTTATTCCTGTTGCTTTTCCTCTTCCAGGTTGTGGGCAAAAAGGAGAGAGCCAGTAGGAAGTGAAGCCACTGGAAGGCCTTATCCCAGTCCAAGGTTGGATAGGAGTAACTGGACCTGTTGAATTCCCACTTCCCTTTAAATTAGAGCAGAGGAAGCAGATTTTAAATCATCATTCCATGAACTTTCACCAACTTCATGACTCTTGCAAAAGTTTTCAATGTTAGAAATTCCTGAGCTTGTTTTCCAGGCAAGCTTGGATTTAGATGTTATTCCTTCCTTTTATTTGAAGGAATAACTCTGATTTTCTCTCTGATTTTAGTAAGGGAATATTTATTTATTCCAATTTTCCATCCTAATTGGAATTTTTGCACCTTGTAGAGCACATTTCCAAGGAAATTTACCCAATTAATGTTGGTAAATCAGGAATTGTCCAGCACCATCTCCACAAAATTCTGTGAATTCCCAAGAAAACGCTGAAGTATTTATTTGCCATGATTCATCTCTTTGTAAAGTTCAATTTACTGCATTTTGAATTACATAAATGCCATTAAAACCTGAATCCAGGCCTAGCTGCTGTTCCTTGGACACAAGGGGCTGGTTCTTTCCTACCTTGGCACATTTGGGTGTTTGTCCAAAATGAGCTTCCCACTAAAATAGAATTTGTTTCCAAGCAAAAGTGGGAATTGTCTAGAAAACCTTCTGTTCTGGGGGGCACTGGGTTTGTTTCCCTTATTGCTGCATAATTGAGGAAAGCCATGGTGCTTTTTTAGGCAGTGGCAGGAGGTGAAAGCTGCATTTATTTAATTTTGTATTTTATTTTTTGTTATTTTTGTATTTTTATGCTCTTTTGTTGTGGTTTCTCATGTTGCGTTTTGTGGTTTTTCAAAGACTTTTTCTTCCGTTTTTTAATTTTTATATTTTTTTCTTTAGCTATTTATTTACTTGTTAAAACTACTTTTAGTTTTTTATTTTAATTTTTTGTTTAAATTTTTTTTCCACTTTTTTGTTACTTTGAAATTTTTTTCTTTTGGTATTTTAATTTTATTTATTATTTTCTATAGTTTTGGTTTATTTTTTCATGTTTTCTTTGTTCCTTTTTTTTTCCCCCATACTCTTTCTTCCCCCGGGCGCCTGGGGGTTTGGCTGTTGGCAAGAAAGATGAGAAATGACCTCCGTGCCCGCTGGACGTCGGGATGTCATAGAGAGCGCAGTTGGCAAAAGCTCTGTATTTTCTGCTCCATAAAACTCCTGAAGGGAGAAAGCTGTGACCACCGTGGTGCCGTTTTTTCCTTCCCAGCCCCGACCAGGTCTCCTCCTACCCGTGCACAGTGTTACCAGCAGCAGCCTGCTGTCCAGGCTGTCGAGGCGTATTTCAGAGGGGGCAATAAAAACAAAGTAGACGTTTTATTTTGTAACTCTCCGACCCTGCTTGTTTATTAGCAAAGAACTCCAAAACAAAGCGAACAAAAAAAGAAAACCCACAAAATAAACTCCCCCGCAACCCACCAAAAAAAACCCATAGAGAAATAGAAAACATGCCCATATTATTTGAATAAAGATTAAAACTTTACCCCTTAGAAAACCAGGCTCATTTAATTCAAATTAATTGTGTTTCTGATGTGTTAGGTTAATGAATTCATCTAGTGTAAAATATCGTTTAAAATATAAACAAACGAATTAAAAAATAATGAAAAAGAAAAATAACAAAAAGTATAGGATATGAAAAATAATATAAATAATAAATACACAATATATTATTACATACTACACGTTTTATAAATATATATAATATACATAATATAAACATCTATAATGTACATAATCATGATATTTAAATGAAATGTATTATTATTTATAACATTACGTAATAAATAATAAATTATTTTATATATAACTTTCTATATTTAATATATATAATAAATATAATAGTATAATAAACATAATACATGTTGTATAATGTACATAATATAAAAGATGAATTGTAATGATTAATGTAAATATCAGGATCACAAAGATAAAAAATATTGAAATAGAGCCTGAACGAAAGGCTGTTTTGTTTCGGTCTGGTTGCTGGCAGGGTTCTCGCAGGTGTGCTCGGGGGTCTTTTGGGCCATTTATTCCGGAGGCTGTTCGGAAGGGCATTTCTGGGCACGTTCGTTTATGGCTCCGCTCCGCGCCGCCGCGCGGCAGTGCTGCCACCCTGTGGGCGGAGAGCGGTAGTGCAGCTGTCCCTCCCGCCCGTCCCGCCTGATCTGTGCGGCAATGCTGCCACCGTGTGGGCAAAGAGCGGTAGTGCAGCTGTCCCTCCCGCCCGTCCCGCCTGATCTGTGCGGCAATGCTGCCACCCTGTGGGCAAAGAGCGGTAGTGCAGCTGTCCCCCATGACCGTCCCGCCGGAGCCGTGCGGCAGTGCTGCCACCCTGTGGGCAAAGAGCGGTAGTGCAGCTGTCCCCCCCCGCCCGTCCCCGACGCGCGTGGCAGCCCCGCATTGTGAGCTCGGGGGCGGCGCTGCCGCCCGCCCGCCCGCAGCTCGGGGTCGAAAGGGAGGGAAAAAGGCAAGGAGCCCGGGCGCGTGGCAGCCGGCTGCCTGCGCGCGCCACCCGGACCCCGGAGCCGTCCGGGCGCGATTTTCCGCGGCGTCTGCGGGTGTGCGGACACGGGATGGGGGCGCAGCGGCGCCGCGGGCGGCAGTCCATTGAGTCAGGCGCTTGTGTGAGCGGCCGAGGGGGCATTTTAGTGGGTTCCACTACCAAGATGGCGGCGAGACGCGAGGCGCCTGACCTTCTAAAAAGGGCGGCCAAAAGGGCGGGAAAAATAAGGACCCTATAGGTGTTTATGCAGCTGCCTGCACAAAACCCCGACTACGGCGCCGCCCGGGGGCAATTTTCCGCGGCGTTTCCAGGTGTGGGGACACGGGCCGTGTGCTCAGTCGCGCCGCGTCCGCGTTCAGATTCGTTGATTTAGTCAGGCGTCTGCGTAAACACCTGGCGGAGGCCTATGCCGAGCCGCAAAGAACATGGCGGCCGGGACGGAAGTGGCCTCAGGAGCAACCAAGATGGCGGCAAGGGAAAGCGGAAGTCACACGTCGCCCCTCACAAAATGGCGCCGAAGCGCGAGGCGCCCGACCTTCCAAAAAAGGCGGCCAAAAGGGCGGGAAAAAATAAGGACCCTATAGGCATTTAGCCAGACGCCTGCACAAAAACCCCGACTACGGCGCTGCCCGGGCGCAATTTTCCGCGGCGTTTCCAGGTGTGCCGACAGGGGCCGTGTGCTCAGTCGCGACGCGCTTGCGTTCGGATTCGTGGATTTAGTCAGGCGTCTGTGTAAACACCTGGCGGAGGCCTATGCCGAGCCACAAAGAACATGGCGGCCGGGACGGAAGTGGCCTCAGCCGCAACCAAGATGGCGGCAAGCAAAAGCGGAAGTCACGCGTCGCCCCTCACAAAATGGCGCCGAGGCGCGAGGCGCCCGACCTTCCAAAAAGGGCGGCCAAAAGGGCGGGAAAAAATAAGGACCCTGTAGGCGTTTACGCAGATGCCTGCACAAAAACCCCGACTACAGCGCCGCCCGGGCGCAATTTTCCGCGGCGTTTCCAGGTGTGCAGACACCGGCCGTGTGCTCATCCGCGCCGCCTCCGGGTTCGGATTCGTGGATTTAGTCAGGCGTCTGTGTAAACACCTGCCGGGGGCCTTAGCGGTGCCGCATAAAAGATGCCGGCGGGACCGGAAGTGGCCTCAGACGCAACCAAGATGGCGGCAAGGAAGGGCGGAATGCTCGTGGGGCTCATCGCGGCCGAAAATCACCGAGTGCAGCTCACACCCTGCAATGGCAAAAGCTGTTTTATTAAAACTCAGCCGAGAATTTTCCTCTTATTTCCAGGTCACAGGATATACTGAGCCTGAGAGGGATCCTAAAATCTGACTCTCAAGCAGACGGACCGTTTGAGAATCGAACTCAGCACCTTGGCATTACCCGGACTCTGCTCCAAGCAGCTGAACCAATCTCTGCATTATGGGGATGGACCTCCATAGGATGGCAACGCTTGGCCCCACTAAGGTAAGTGCAGTGCCGCCTTCTCTGCCAAAGCTGCTTCACACACCAGCCCCTGGAATGGCTCGAGGGCAGAACTGGCTGGCAGGTCACGACAGCACAAAGCTCTTCCAGTGACGCTGATTTCCTGTCCTTTCCAGGATTTACTCAACAGCTGCCGTAAAAGTACTTACACAAAGTCTCTTTCTGGGCGGAAAGGAGCAGGACAAGTCCTGAGGCTTCCCTTCTTCCACGGCCAAAGTTCTGGAGAGAGGCAGGGCCGGTCCCACCCGCACAGGGGCGTTTCCTGCAGGTGAGTGTTGCCGGGCCAAACTGATGGCAGCTGCTGAGGCCAGGGCTGCTTTTCTGGCCGGAGGCCTCGGTGCCCCCCCGTGCCGCCTGCAGTGTCCCTCGGTGTTTCCTGCAGGTGTCCCGGGTGCCCGGAGGCGCAGGGAGGAAGGAGGCCGGCAGCCCCAGCGGGGCCAGCAGCCCTGGGATGATGTGCAGGGGAGGAGCTGTACCTGCGGGGCCCCGCCCGTGGCAGCGGCGGCCAAACGCAGGGCCCGGGGCCGGGCTCGGGGCTGGCACGGACACGGCCCCGGGGCTGCCGCGGCTCCTCGGCCAGGGGCTGCTCCCGCCGGGCACGGGGAGATGCTGCAGCCCGGACAGAGGCACCCACAGCCCAAGAGCTCCCCAGGGAACAGCTGGCATTGCCCGGGAACGGCGGCTCGGGCTGTCTGCAGAGGAGCTCAGACAGCAATTCCCACCTCCCGGAGCTCCCACACAGTTGCCAGGGGTGTCCTGGCCACCCCAAATCCCCTCCCTTTCAGCCTGAGGACATCACCCATCGGCAGCATTAAAGCCAAGGCGCTCCTCCCTCACAGAAATTAAATCCAGAGCAACGGCCCTCGGAGATGCCTCAAAATCAAAGGTTTGAGTGGGATGGAGTTTCGTTTGGATGAAGTCTGGACTTTCCCAGGGAGCCAGCCGGAGTGCAGAAGTGATGGAAAGCTTTTGCAGGTGGGTCCCACTGGAGGTGTGCTGAAGGCAGGGATGGGCATCCCTTGCCTGAGGGAAAGGCACTTGCAGAGGCCACTGCTGGGGCTCGGAAAGGAGCTGAGCTCCTGCAGGGAGCTGTGTCCTCCCGAGGGCACAGGGGCTGCCTCAGCACAGGCCGGCCAGTGCCTTCTCCTGCTCTGAAACATCACCTGGAGCCCGAGCTCAGGGGGTGGCTGAATTCCAGGGAAATCTGACAGGTGACCCCCAGGGGATGAGGGTTATAATTAACCAAATCTATGGAATAGAAACCTATCCTGTCCCCATCCTGCTGAGCTTCCTTGGAAGCTCTGCTGGTTCCTGACACATCTGGCATTCAAGCAGCAGCTCTGCGTGGGAATATCCATGCTCTGTGAGGCACTGTGAGGTTATTGCAGCAGGAACTGAGCAGGGAATTCGGGGCCGTGGGTATAATTCATCTAAACTAGCAAAGGTGACAGTGAACCCCAAATCTGGGCACCACACAGAGAACAATCTTTGTGCTGCCCTGTCAGCTCAAGCCCCTGGGCTGGGAAGTTTTGGGAGTCAAACATATGGAATGATAAAAGTCACAGCAACTGGTGTCACCCCGAGGGACAGTCCAAGTCCCAGACAATTCCTCTGCAGTCCCCTGGGGGGGAAAACACCCTCTGTCTGCCAGGAGCCCTGACTCTGTTTCTCCTATCAGCTGTGTTGGGCTTTAAGAACTTGAAATAACTTTGAAGCCAAAGAAATCACCTTTTCCTTCTGGTTTGATTGTGTTTTTTTGTTGTTTTTTTTTTTTTTTTTTTTTTTCTTTCAGATGCTGGACGTGCTTCTGTGGATGTGTGCTGAGCTCTGGCTGCAGGGGACTGTCAGGCCTGAATGGCTGTGAGTTTGTGTTCTTCTCGCTGGGGAAGCAGAAATAATTATTAATTAGACTGCAGAAATGTTTTCAGAAACCTTTCCCCTTTCCTGCCCTTTGCTGGTGGATCTTCTCTTTCTGCTTTTGACTTTACAAAGCTGTTCCCTGATGTCAATTCCCCTGCCTGAATTCCTTGCAGCTCCTAGCTGGGAAAAACTGGGATGATGTCCTAGGGATGTTCTTAGGGGAGGACAGAGGTGAGATTTTTGCCTGTATTTTTCTAATATTTTCTAAAATTTCAGGGAGCTGCTCCTGCTCCTGCCCCTAATCCTGCTGCTGCTGCACAAGTGGAGCCTTGTCAGCGAAGACCTGCATCTGCAGGAGGCCCCGCAGGCCCTGGCTGGGAAGTGCCAAAACAAAGAAGTGATCAGTAAGTGCTGAACTGCTTCCAGGAGGGCATATTTTGTTGCAGCCGTTACAGACCAACCGTGTGGTGCTGGTGACTTTGTGTGAGTTGCTTTATTAAAGCCAATCGTTGGTAAGGGTTTTGAGCCTGCCTTGGAGAGCACTTGGAGCTCTGGGTGCCCTGGCTTTCCCCTAGGTGTCCCTGGGGTTGCCCTGGCTGTCCCCTAGGTGTCCCTGGAGTGCCCTGGCTGTCCCCTAGGTGTCCCTTGGGGTCCACGGGCTGTCCCCTAGGTGTCCCTTGGGGGGACCTGACTGTCCCTGGGATGCCCTGGCTGTCCCCTAGGTGTCCCTGGGGGTGCCCTGGCTGTCCCCTAATTGTCCCTGGGGTGCCCTGGCTGTCTCTTAGGTGTCCCTGGGGGTGCCCTGGCTGTCCCCTAGGTGTCCCAGGGCTGCCCTGGCTATCTTTTAGGTGTCCCTGGGGGTGCCCTGACTGTCCCCTAGGTGTCCCTGTGGGGGCCCTGGCTGTTCTCGGGGTGCCCTGACTGTCCCCTAGATGTCCCTGGCATTCCCCAAGGCGTGCCTGCGGGTGACCTGGCTGTCCCCCAGGTGTCCCTGGGGCTGCCCTGCCTGTCCCCTAGGGGTACCTTGTCTGTCCCTGTGGGGGCCCTGGCTGTCTTCCTAGGTGTCCCTGGGAGGCCCTGGCTGTCCCCTAGGTGTCCTTGGAGTGCCTTGCTGTCCCCAAGGCGTCCCTGGGATGCCCTGGCTGTCCCCTAGGTGTCCCTGGGGGTGCCCTGGCTGTCCCTGGGGGTCCCTGGCTGTCCCATAGGTGTCCCTTGGGTGCCTTGTCTGTCCCTGGGGGGGCCCTGGGGGTACCCTGGTGTCCCTGGGAGGGCCCTGGCTGTCCCCTAAGTGTCCCTGGGGGTGCTCTGGTGTCCCTGGGGATACCCTGGCTGTCCCCTAGATGTCCCTGGGGGCGCCCTGGCTGTCCCTGGGGTGCCCTGGCTGTCCCCTAGGTGTCCCTGGGGTGCCATGGCTGTCCCCTTGGTGTCCCTGGGGGTGCCCTGGCTGTCCCCTAGGTGTCCCTGGGGGTGCCCTGGCTGTTCCCATGGTGTCCCTGGGGGTGCCCTGGCTATTCCCTTGGTGTCCCTGGGGGTGCCCTGGCTGTCCCATAGGTGTCCCTGGAGGTGCCCTGGCTGTCCCCTTGGTGTCCCTGGGGGTGCCCTGGCTGTCCCCTAGGTGTCCCTGGGGTACCCTGGCTGTCCCTTAGATGTCCCTGGGGGTGCCCTGGCTCTCCTTGGAGTGCCCTGGCTGTCCGTTATGTGTCCCTGGGGGTGCCCAGGGTGTCCCTGGGGTGCCTTGCTGTCCCCTAGGTGTCCCTGGGGGTGCCCTGCCTGTCCCCTAGGTGTCCCTTGGGGTGTCCTGGCTGTCCCCTAGGTGTCCCTGGCGGTGCCCTGGCTGTCCCTGGGGTACCCAGGCTTTCCTTTAGGTCTCCGTAGGGGTGCCCTGGCTTTCCCGTAGTTGTCCCTGGGGTGCCCTGGCTGTCCCTTTGGTGTCCCTGGAGGTGCCCTTGCTGTCCCTTGGGGGGCCCTGGCTGTCCCTGAGGGGGCCCTGGCTGTCCCCTAGGTGTCCCTGGGGTGCCCTGGCTGTCCCTGGGGTGCCCAGGCTTTCCTTTAGGTGTCCCTGGGGGTGCCCTGGCTGTCCCCTAGGTGTCCCCGGGGATGCCCTGGCTATCCCTGGAGGTGCCCTGGCTGTCCCCTTGGTGTCCCTGACTGCCCCCTGGGTGTCCCTGGGGTGCCCTGGCTGTCCCCTAGGTGTCCCCGGGGATGCCCTGGCTATCCCTGGGGGGGCCCTGGCTGTCCCTGGGGTGCCCTAGCTGTCCCCTAGGTGTCCCTGCGGGTGCCCTGGCTGTCCCCTTGGTGTCCCTGGGGTACCCTGGCTGTCCCTTAGATGTCCCTGGGGGTGCCCTGGCTCTCCTTGGGGTGCCCTGGCTGTCCCTTATGTGTCCCTGGGGGTGCCCAGGGTGTCCCTGGGGTGCCTTGCTGTCCCCTAGGTGTCCCTGGGGGTGCCCTGCCTGTCCCCGAGGTGTCCCTGGGGGTGCCCTGGCTGTCCTTGGGGTGCTCTGGCTGTCCCCTAGGTGTCCCTGGAGTGCCCTGACTGTCCCCTAGGTGTCCCTGGGGGTTCCCTGGCTGTCCCCTAGTTGTCCCTGGGGGAGCCCTGGCTGACCCTAGGGTGCCCTGCCTGTCCCCTAGGTGTCCCTGGGAGTGCCCTGGCTGTCACCTAGTTGTCACTGGGGGTCCCTGGCTGTCCCCTAGTTGTCCCTGGGGGAGCCCTGGCTGTCCCAAGGGTGCCCTGCCTGTCCCCTAGGTGTCCCTGGGGTGCCCTGGCTGTCCTTTAGGTGTCCCTGGGGATGCCCTGGCTGTCCCCTAGGTGTCCCTGCCTCGCTCGTATCCTCGACTCCGCCTCCGGCGCCATGG